>NW_017308494.1:175217-182113 GCF_000935625.1 Nanorana parkeri | reverse complement strand
CGCAGCTGACCGGCTGCCCTGTTTAAAGGTACAGTGTAACCTACTTATATGTTGTGAGGACGGTTACTGTATTACTGATTTGTCTTACTGTTTCTGTATAGTATGCCTTCTGATCTGCCAACCCTTCCTAAAGACCAGTACATGCAAAGAAGTTAAGCAACCTCCTGCGATATGTTTTTTCTTCCTGTGCCACTTGCCTCTGGTAACCATGATTTTTTTTATTTATTTTTTTCCCAGCCCATCTAGGTCAGGCACTTTATTCTCCAGATCCCAGCCTGGCAATCCAGGGACAGAGGTACCTCCACTAGCCGTTCCCAGGCATATCGGGGACAAGCCACGGTCCAGGGAACACCCACGTTCCTCTACTAGTCATCCTTCTAGAGGCGGACATCTGGAGTCAGATCTATGCTGGACCTGCCAGAGTGTGGCCCTACCGGGTAAAACGGCGTGTGCCGTCTGACGGCTTTGTTTCTCTGAAGCTACCAGAGAAAGGGAAGGTGAAAATTTACGAATGATCTCCTTTTATGAAGCAAGCCTTCCAAGAATCCTTACAGGACTTTGCCTTTACGTCCCGGCCGGCTGATCGCCAGGGGGCTGTTGCGGCAGGAGCCACCGCCAGGCCTAACACGCTCCACTCCTCCCCCAGGGCACCAGATGATCCGGGTGCTTCTGCTTCTGAACCCTCATCTGAGGGTGAGGAGGATCAGTCTGAGGAGTTTCGATTTTCCTATGGTCTAGCCATTTATTAAAGCGGTGAAGCAAGCTCTTTTTTTTTGGGAGGACGAGGCGGCGGAGCCTGACAGTAAAAGGAGGTTTTTCAAGAATATCCGGAAAGAGGCAGGCAGTTTCCCTTTGAGGAAATTAAGGATATTATTTTTCCATGAGTGGGAACAGGTGGAACGTGCTTCCAGTCTCTGTAATCATTTTTCCAAGTTGTACCCGTTTAAGAAGGAAGAGGTTAAATATCTGGATGAATCTCCGGTGGTGGATGCAGCCTTAATGAGGCTTGCAAGGCATTTGACTCTGCTGTTGGATGATGCGGTCTGGTTCCGAGACGTTTTGGAAAGGCGCATTGATCTCGATCTGAAGAAGATCTACCTAGCGGCAGGGGGAGGCTGTGAACCAGCTGTGGCCCTGGCCGCTACCTCTAAGGCTCTGGAGGTTTGGGCCGCTAATGCAGAATTAGCCATGTCTGATGATCTCGGTAAACCTGAGATACTAGAAAATCCAAGGCAGCTAAAACTTGCCTTAGCCTTTGTCGCGGAAGCACCTATTGATCTCGTGCGGTCAATGGCGAGAATCATGCTCTACTCTGTAACGGCTCAGGCCATGGGTGGCCGATCCCACTTCAAAGCAGGGATGGTACAAGATCCCTTTTGAGGGTCAATCCCTCTTTGGGAACAAACTGGAGACGGCTATATCCAAAGCTACAGGTTGGAAGTCCAGCTTTATTCCACAGGACAGGCGACTGCTACGCCAGTGAAACCCACACTTTAAGGGCGGTCAGCAGTCTGCCTTTAAGGACACACGATCTTACAAGCCTGGTAAAGAGTACCGCAGGCCTTGGAGAGGCGCAGCTGGAGGTGCCAACGCTAAGAAGACTGCACCCAAACCTGCGCAGGGGGCACAGAAGTCTTTTTGAAATTTTGCCCGCTCAGGTTTGCCTTGTAGGAGCCAGGCTATCTGGGTTCCGACAGATTTGGGCGGACCACATCAAGGACCCGTGGGTAGTCACTACCATTTTGGAAGGTCACGCATGGCGATTCCGCAAGACCCCTCACACCAGATTTGGCACGATGATGGCGGTAACCCCCATGGTGAAGTGGGCTCAATGGAGAGCCCGGGATTTCCAAGTGGGGTTTCTGAGACGCTGGTCCACGGAGTATCTGGATCAGAAAATTCGGTTGAGCTCATTGATGAAAGAGAGCTTGAATTGGTGGCTCCAGGATCACAATCTTCTGCGCTGCCATTCCCTTATTCCGGTGAACTGGGTGGTAGTCACCTCACATGCCAGCAAACAAGGCTGGGTATCGGTTTGCCTGGACCAAGTGGCCCAGGGGAGATGGTCATTTCATGCGACAGGAGTAGTGTCCAACATCCTGGAACTCAGGGCGGCCTTTCAGCCCCTTCTGCCGTTCAGGTCCATACTCAAGGGCTGCGCAGTGAAGTTGAGAATGGACAGCACGTCGGCTGTGGCATATGTCTGAAGACAAGGCGGTACTCACAGCTCCACACTACTGAAGGAAGTTGCTCCGATCATGAAGTGGGCTCAGGAGAACCTAAGTCTCCTGTCAGTAGTTTATATCCCAGGTCAGGCCAACGTGCAGGTGGATTTCCTCTCCCGGACGGGCTTCGACAACAGCGAGTGGGCCCTCTCTCTACCCGGGTGTTCCGGAGATAGACGAAGTGGGCTTTTCGGCCACGGATTGATCTATTTGTGGCGATATTCTACTCAAGGTTTCCATGCCCCCAGGAGGTGGGGGTGGATACGCTGGAATGGAGGTTCGAGACGGCATACGCCTTCCCACCAGTACCTCTTATTCTCAGTTTCCTGCAGAGGGAGGAGGTCATTGTGTTAGCAGTGATTCCGAATTGGCCGCAACGGCCTTGGTACCTCCTTCTCCGGGAATTATTGGTGAGGGAGCCTTATCCCCTACCACTGCAAGAGGACCTGCTGACCCAGGGTCCATTAGTCCATCCACCACCCAAGAGACTCTGTCTCATGGCATGGATCTTGAAAGGAGGCGACTACTGAGGGATGGCTGCTCGGAGAGCGTGATTTCCACTTTGCTTAAGGCCCGCAAGGCCAGCACTAACAGGTCCTATAACAGGATATAGTCCAAATTTAGAGACTTTGCGGAGTTTGCATGGTTTCTCTCCAGAATCGACGCAGGTGGCTCACATCCTGGAGTTCCTACAGAAGGGGTTGGAGATGAGTCTGAGCGCAAACACTCTTAAATGCCATTTCGGCACTGTCGGCCTTCACTGGTACTCAGTGGGCGTTTGACCCCCTAAATTCTTCAAGGCAGTGGTTCGCATCAAGCCTCCTAGGAAGCCGTTGGTTCCCAAATGGGACCTTCCTCTGGTCCTGGATTTTGTGGCATGGGATACGTTTGTATCCTCTGGTATCTCACCTTGAAAACAGAGTTTCTAGTGGCGGTCTCTTCGGCCAGAAGAGTATCAGATCGCAGCCCTAGGATGCAATGAGCCCTTCACGGTTTTTATGGCTGATCGAGTTGTCCTGATCCCCATGTTGGGGTTTGTGCCGAACGGGGCCTCTCGATTCCATCTTCAACAGGACATTGTACTACCTAATGTCTCTTCAGACTCCGATGACCGGATGGCCAGGTTAGATGTGGGGACTTGCCTGAGGTCATACCTGAAGGCTACGGAGGGGGATCAGAACTACTGATCATTTGTTAGTTGTCCCGGCTGGGGCAAGAAAAGGTGGCATGGCATCCACGAGAACTATTGCTTCATGGTTGGTGAAGACGATCACCTTGGCCTATGATTCTAGGGGGTTGGCAGCTCCTGGGCCGACGACGGCACATTCGACTCACAGCCCCCTCCTGGGCAGCAGCAGGCCGGGTTTCGCCTGAGACCATCTGCAAAGCGGCTACTTGGTCATCTGTACACACGTTCATGAAGCATTATTGCATTAAACCCGCTACATTAACCACTGTGGATTTTGGTCGTACTGTTATTGCCTCTTCGGCTTCTGTGCCTGATTAAACTTTCCTCCATATGCTTACCCTCCCTGGTGTGTCTAGTTATTTCCCATTTGTGTGCTGCCATGCAGCTGTCAGGGAAAACAGGAAAATTGTATTTCATACTTACCGCAATTTTCCTTTCCTGCCTAGCTCCATGGCATCACAAAATGTGCCCGCCCAGTCGGAGTTGCTAGTGACATAACACTGGTGGTTGCGGGTTGCTCAAATTTATGAGTTATGGTCCTATCAGATTGGTAGGGAGGCGGGGCCATCCCATTTGTGTGCTGCCATGGAGCTAGTCAGGAAAGGAAAATTGCGGAAAGTATGAAATACAATTTTCCGGTTTTCTTAACTAAGTATGTAAAACCATGATCTGTCACTTTGCTCTCTCCTGGAAGCATGTGCCTTGTTGGCAAAGGGCCACAACTGATTAGGTCCTTCTGCTACCTCTCCCTGACTTCTACTCTACAGAGGATTTCAAGAGTATGGTACCTAGGTAGGCTAGTTGCATTTTTAAAGTACATGCCTCTATGAATTGCCGTTTATCTGCCTGGAGCTGAGCTCTTAAATAATCGTGTGCGCGCATCTAGCTGAGCACAAAAGACAATCTGTGAAGAAGTGACAAGACAGTACTATTTTGATTTTGAAAGGCTTAAAATACCACTGGTCATGAAGCTGTTAATTGAAGACTAGAACTCCTCAATATGGTGACAGGACAAACATTTTGCTTAGACTTGCAGTTTAAACGTAGACCCGAGGTCACTGTAAAATAATGCACAGCAATTTAGTATTGTTCTTGCTTTAACTGTATTTCTATCTTATTTTCTTCAATTGTTCCTGACAGTTGCATTGACTTTCATTGCACAAAGCGGCAATGTTTCCTCTGTTTGTTGTGGTTCGTTATAGCCGTTATGCTCAGCTTCTCTGTGGCATTTCTTTGTTCCTGTTTTGTAAACAAAAAAACATGTTTAGCTAGCAAACTTCCTGTGTTCAGTATTTATTGTGTAGCAGTTTCCAAAACATGCCGCTGCTCCTGGCTTAGCCTTTGTAAGCTGTGGGAAAAGACACGTTGATAATCCTCAGCTTCCTTATTTTTATGGTGCTTCCCATAATTCACATTATGCTTCTTGCTTTGATATAGGTTGTTTGTTCTAGCAAACTGAAGTGTTACAGTATCCCTGGAACTGTAAAGCTGCCTGAATTGCCTGTTTCCCTTTTATGTGTGTTTTGTTGTATGACATGTAAGTCTTATAGAGCAGTGGTTCTCAACCTGTGGGTCGCTGTGCAAGGTGAGTCCTCCTCAGCTCTCTCCTAGCGAAGCAGTGTCAGTTCTCCTGCCACGCCTCCAGATGTCGCTGCAGCAGCCGCGTCATCCCTAAATTTTACCTTTTGGGGGTCACGACAACTTGTCAAATGTTACCAAGGGGTCCCGGCCCTAGAAAGGTTGAGAACCACTGTTATAGAGGAACTTCACCCCTATCTTTAAAATAACAACAAAGGCCCCTTTAGAAGTGTTTAGTAATGACAATCTACAAATATATACTTCTAGATAATTGCCGACTTTATCCTTTTGAATACCTTGATTTTATGCAACTCTCCAGTCTACTCACAGTGGCCATTTTTAATAAGGGCAGATTAATACATCTCCCTTTACTTCCTGTAACTCTGGCACGTTACTAGGACATGTGACCATGCACATCATCTCAGGGGAGGAAAATGCTTTTCCCTGAGATCTTGTGAGATTTCCCAGCAATGCTCTGCTGATGTAACCTTCCCTGGATGTAATGCTTGGGGACATTGCATCACTTTTGCCACTGCAGGGAAAAGGTTTCAGTTTAGTTTAGTTTGCTTGTGGGCTCCATCTTGCACCTCCTACAGTGGGTGATTGTTGCTGTACAGTGGATTTTTTTAAATTATTTTTTTTCTGTCCTCTCAGGCCTTAATTGACAGGTAATAGGTTACATGTGTCTGTTATTTGTTACATATCACCGCAAACTTCGGAGTGAGAGCAATAATTCTAGGACCATTAATCACTGATAACACTAAAGTGGTAAAAGCTTTTAAAGTGTCGCCTATGGTCAATTTTGGGTATGGTAGTTTTTTGCGATTTTGCGGGTGCGTGCAATTTAAGGCTTGACATGTTTGGAGTCCATTTACCTGGCATGACCCCATCTTTTATATTCTACAATTCTATAATTGTTCTATAATTGTTTCCTAACATGTAAAAAAAACTTCCTTAATATAGTAAAAAATAAAAACCCCAGTGGTGATTAAAGGAGAACTATGGGGTTAAGGCTTTTCCCCATAGTTCTCCGGGTAAAGGGAGGACACAAACTAGCGTCCTCCCATCACCCTAGGCTCAGTATACCGTGAGCTGTAGCTCGCGGTATACTGAGACGCCACAGCTGAAGCGGATCCCGACAGTTATGCCTGGATCCGCCCAGCTGCGTGACTAGATGGCAGAGCCAGCTGCACCCGCCCCCTCCCCCGTCCGATCCACCAGTCAGCGCTGGCGGATCGGAGCAGGGAGGGGGGAATCAGCCCCCTCCCCTGTCACAGCAGAGAGCAGTGACAGGATCGAGAGGTGAGCGAACGCCGGTATGTGTTCGCCCACCTCCCGATCTACTGAGCCTACCTGTGACAGTCTCATTGTCACAGGTCGGCTAGAACTATGAGGTGAGTGAAAAGCACTCACCCCATAGTTCCCCTTTAAATACCACCAAAAGAAAGCTCTATCTGTCCCCAGCATAAAAGTTCAGTGCAGCGTTGCATGACGGAATAAATGTCAAAGTACTGCAGCGCTGAATGCTGAAAAATGGCGTGGTCAGCAAGTGGTTAAACAGTGTAAAGCCTGTTCTATACCTCCTACCTTTTACAGTATTAAAAATGTAAACAAAGGAGAGAGGCCACAGACAAAAAAAAAAGCAAGAGCCATTCTGTGGAAACCTAGTATGTCTTTTTAAAATTAGCAATACAATTTTGTTAATTTACAAAAAAACCTTAAACTCTGAAACATTTCATGAGTTGTTTTTTTAGTTTTTCATAAAGTGGCATTTGGGAGGTGATGATGATGGAGGAGTGGTCACAGGGAACAGTAACATGGATTTGAATGGCTGTGCAATTTTAATTTTAATTTCTGTGTTTTTAAAAGGAATGTATATTATAAACTAAATTTTTGTGACGGGG
>NW_017308494.1:159723-175188 GCF_000935625.1 Nanorana parkeri | reverse complement strand
CTGTGCGTGGTGGGGGAGGGGGGGGGGGGGCGGAGACAAATCCTATGCTACTTGGCCTTCATAGCTGGAAAATACACCAGCTTCCATTGCAGGCATTATTAGTGGTTAGGTCCCATAGATGGCCAGATTTCTTACTAAAAGCTGCTCTTACTAATCTTGAATGTGTATTCTTCCAAATGCTGGCAATATTTGACTAAAGCTGGCCATACACGGTTATGTTTTCTTTGTTCAGCTCTCAGGTTGAACAAAGAAAATATAACTGTATCCTCCATCAATGCTTATGAGCAAGGATGGAGGAATCCCCCACTGCCATAAAACCGAACCCGGTGGCTGCTGTGGTGCAAATCTTTTCAAAAAGTGAAAGACTGGAAACATCCTGACAAGATGTTGTTACCTCCCAAGCGCCTATTAGTTCTGTACCCATTTGAGGAGGACTTTGTTGAAAATGTGCTGGATCTGGCAGTATTGCAACAAGGCAATTATTATGCCAGTGTAGGATACAAGCAATTTGGAGGCTCTTTCTGGAACTTTCTTCTGCCTGTTCAGGTCCTGTGCTGCAACCTGTATTAGACGTTAGAAACCAAGGCTGAGGTCGAATATTAAGCTGGCCATACACTGCTCAGTTTTTTTTTTTCGTTCAACCCACAGGCTGAACGAAAAAAATATTGCGGATTCCTCCAACGCTACAAGCACGTTGATGGAGGAATGCCTACTGTTCTTTTTGTATTCTGACAGCGTCCGCTGAACCCAGGCAGAATATCCAAACAGGGCTGGCAGCTTATCTGCCGGTTCTGTTTGTACGAAGATTTTCAGACCGGCTCCTTTAGGGCTTGTTCACACCAAATGCAGTCCAGATCTGCACGGCTTTCTGCAGTGCAGTGTGTTATACCGCGTTTCTTGTCGCGTTTTTGATGCGTTCCGGGCCGTTTTTGGTAAAATGGGCTTTCAGTGCGTTCCAGGGCGCTTGCATGCATTTTTGATGTGTTTGCATGTGTTCCAGAGCAGGTAGAATAGGGCTTGCAGCTGTTTTTTTTTTTTTTAGGGATGCACCGATATATCGGCCGAAAATGGCACTTTTGGCATAATGCCGAAAGGGCCATTTTCCTGCCGATACATCGATGCATCGCTGATTTCTTTCCTCCCCGCTGGGCGCTGCTCTATGTCCCAGCCGGGAGGATAGAAACTGTGATAGCCGGCCGAGCGCTGCGAGAGGAGAGCGCAGTGAGCTGCCGGCGTCTCCTCCCACACCGCTTAGCCGCCTATCACAGTCCGGCAGAGCGGTGTGGGGGCGGAGACAGCGATGTCACAGGAGGCTGGGCTTTCCTCCCTACACCGCTCGATCAGCCTTCTGTGACAGCGTGTCAGAGAGAAGAGCAAGGTACACACACTCTTATTTGTACATAATTGAGGACATGGTATGGTAACTATATCCTCAATTATGAATGAATGGGAAGTGATCTACATCTCCTCCTGTTCATTCATAGTTGTGGTTATAGTAAACAAACAATGTCCTCATGTTATCAATGAACAGGAACACTCATAGAGAATTCCTGTTCATTGATAACAGGGGACACAGAAAAAGGGAAATATCAGGGGTCTGTTTAGACCCCTAATATTTCCCCCGAAGCCCCTAAAAGTAATGTAAAAAATAAAAATATTTAATAAAAAATAATTTAATAAATACAAATAAATATTAAAAAATTAAAGTTTATAAAACAATAAATAAAAATTAAATTTGAAAAAATTAAAATAAAAAACTTTTTCGGTATCGGTTTCGGCCTGACAATTTTTTTTATTTCGGTTCGGTTTTAACATTTCCATTTCGGTGCACCTCTAGTTTTTTTTACATGCTCTGGAACTGAACGCTGAGGTGTGAACTAGAGCCCAAAATATAATTGGAATACATTGGATGCAGTTTTGATCCGATCTGTAACCGCTCTGCTCCTGGAACGCGCTTGGTGTGAACAAGCCCTCAATCACATGATTGAGGAATGCCGGCCGAAAGGGTGCCAACAGCAGCACCCACTGTGCAAATTCTTGAGGATCTGGCTGAAATGTGCAGAGTGCGTGGCCACCTTTTTAGCACCAAACTTTATTGGCCTTTATAACTTGCATTAAACTAAAACAGCCATGCCCTGCAAAAGGTGTACAGAACTACATTGGATGCAGCAGGCAGTGTGTGGTTACTCCCAGCCAGGAATGGGTGGGAGTAATCGTTAAGAGCTGGGCTTTCTGCAATGGATACACAGATATCTAACAAGATTGGATACAGCTGTACCCACCTAGCAAACTCACGAGGGATTAATGTTGTATCACCAATTAATCACCTCCTATATTTTAAATGATCTATGACTGTGCATAAATTATAAAACAAATGTATCGTGGTCATTTTCCAACAAGTGTGTAATGTGATAGTGCTGTGTTGTGCTCACTTTTATGGGCCAACTAGCAATCTCTACAATTAAGGGTAAGTATAAGCAACGTAATGCTACACCATAACCATTGCCTTCACCCAAATAATTGGCAATTGTGTAGCGTTACGTGGTTTATACTTACCCTTAATTGTAGAGATTGCTAGTTGGCCCATAAAAGTGAGCACAACATGGCATTATCACATTACACACTTGTTGGAAAATGACTGATACATTGGTTTTATAATTAATGCACAGTCATAGATCATTTACAATATAGGAGGTGATAAAACATTAATCCCTCCTGAGTTTGCTATACGGACCCACCTGTATCAACCCAAAACTGATAAACCTCTTGGATAAACTTACCCTGAAGAATCAAATACAGACTTGGTCCCCAAAAACACTACAGCTTAGCTACAGTCAAACAAATCAGTAAATTTACCTTTTACCAGGGTTTTACATACATTTCCTTAATCCTTTTCAGCCTGCTCCAAAAGAGTTTTCTTGCTGCTTCTGGACAGTGTTGCAATCGTTAGCCAGTGATTTTGTGTTGTACAGCCTGTTCCAGTAAAAACACATGTTCTGTGGTGTATGTCCATGGCAATTTTATGTTTTGCTGGAATTTATATCTGCATTTTCATAGATGCCTTTATGCAGTGCCCTTTGTACATAAATGGCAATGCATTGGAGGCAAATTCTAAAGAATCTTGTATTTTGGAGTGATGCTGAAAAGTATAAATAGAAGATAAGGAAGTATTTACTTCTGTTCTAGCATTTAAAATGTTTATGATTACAAGCTGAGTAGGATTAAGTATATCAGCGTAATGTAAAGAACAGATTCTGAATATCTACCAATTCTCATGTGGAGTGATAAAATATGTATGAGAAAAGTGTAAATACGCTTTATCATTTAAGTGATAAGATTTTTTTTCCTGTCCCATAATAGTTTACATAAAGCAAGGATAAGCAGCATCTCATAGCCCCGTCTAGTAAATTTGCCGTTGGTTGTTCAGAGCATTGATTACAATATATAAACAGCTGTTGATTTTTGAAGATGAAGCCAAGTGTTATAATTGCCTTCCTACCAAGGAATTACTTTTTTGATCGTATTTTGTTATAAATCAACTGTGTTTTCTAAATAATGGAAGACTGAACACTATGTATGTATTTAGTGTTTAACACATGGATAAAAATCACCCAGCACCTTGCATGCACACTCATTCTGTAACTTTTGAATCTTGTCTACTGACAATTTTGGGGTTTAAACGCACCAGAAGTGACAGAAAACTCATGCAGATTTGCAGCATTTTCTACATTTAATTTTAATGAAACACAGGAACTTTTTATTTTTTTATAATGCTTTGACAGACTTGATAGGTCTATAACCTATTTTGATTTCAATTGTGCAGAATTTCTGTGTAAGGATTGTCCGAGAATTCATATAGCTGTGGAGCGTATCGGTGTGAAGGATATACCCAAGGAGCAGACATTTATGAGAAGGTGGCTACATGAGCGGTTTGAAATTAAAGACAGGTACGTAAATGTGTGGAGAATCAATGGCCACTTAATTCATGAACTGCTGATAAGATTAATGTTGCTAACCAATATTTTATTTGAACCGGCTCTACAGCTGAGTAATGCAGAAATAAGATACATTTTTGTTAATAGTCAAGGTACTTAAATGCATTTTTAAGGTTTGACTCGTGAGTTTAGTGTCACTTTAATTTTTCCAGTCTTCCCAGGGTGCTAAATACTCTTTGAAACTGTTGGCCAGTGCCACCCGCTACCTCACTTCTGGAAATTTTCTTGTGACTTCTTTGGATCAAATAAGACAGTAGAAGTCACAATCTGTGCTTAATTAAAATAGCCCTTGTTGTAAATGGTACTAAACTTGGATCTAACATATTCCTATTCACAATAAATGCCCACTTACCTGATTTGTAGACAATTATTTACTATTCCAATGATGATTTCTCATCAGCACCATATTGTCTTGCGAAATAGCACATAGCATACTGCATGTTGGACAGAACATTTAATACATTGCAGTGACGATATTAAGTTTGCATTTGGCAAAGGCTTAGTTTTTGACCATTAGTTTATTTTGTCTGCTCTGTGTTTTTGGTGTAACATAAATGAAGGAATACCTTTATGCTTTACTTTTAGGTTATTGACGGAGTTCTATGAGGCCACAGATCCTGAAAAACGCAATAAGTTTCCTGGTGAAGGTCATACTGCCAAACTCAGCTTGATGAAGACTGTGCCATCTTTGTTACTGTTAACTGGTGTAACTGCTGGCATGTTGTGTACAGAAACTGGAAGAAAATTTTATGTCAACACATGGATTTATGGAACTTTAATTGGCTGTCTATGGGTTAGCATCAAGGCCTAAAAAGACATGGTCTCAAATCAGCTGCACATCATACCAAAACTTTTTTTGTCCATAACAAGACATTGTAAACATTGCCTTATCCATAATCATCTAGTAAAATGTGAGACTGATACCTGTGTGATACATGTTATGCAAGTAATCTTTGGTATATGCTTACAATTCAATTTTTCATAACTTTAAAGAAAGGGTAACTTGGTATACTGATAATGAATATATTTTATAGCCATGAAATACCCTTTCTGCTACCTGCCAGTAGTGTTTGCACCACCCAAGTTCAGGGTCAAAGGTTACAAATCTTCGGTTGACACAGAGTTTAAAAAAGTAAATGTGCCAATATTTTCAGAGACAAGTTAGCCAGAAACTTGTATTTGTGGCTCCATATTTTTTAATGAAATAATTGAAAATAAATACACAAAATTTGTCTGCATTTTTGGTGCACAGCCAATCTTTTAGTACACCTTTTGTTTACTCATATGATGTCTTTTCAGCTAGACTCTTTGAGGTTGCTGAACCCAACTGGCTTTGGAAGGTGCAGTTCACCTTTTGTGGTTTCTAACCTTTGACCTCAAATTCTGTGTCTTACAAATGGAACTATATATTATCTAACTGTCCACACTTTTCAGTCGCATGTGTCTAACACTTATCTACGTTAAAGCCTTCCATTTTCTGGGGCCTGGAAAATGAAAGACTTTCTACAGTCAACCTCCCTGACCGGTAAAACAGTGTTTCCTCAGGGGACCTCTAATTTTAAAATCACACATTCAAGCAGGAGATTGGGAATATTATATAGCTAAAATGAACATGTTTGTTGCTTCCAACCGTTGTTCTGCAAGGAGAATTGGGAACTCTGCACTAAGTCCATGTGAAACACTGCACTACATTGGAACATGAGAGCTCAAAATTAAACTTGACTTAACAAATTTGCCCAAGCAACTAGTCATGTCTCTAGGGCATGAAAGAAGAATCTTAAATAGAGGAACTTAAAGTTCTTTAAAACCTTCTTTTTAGGTGGATTGACAAAACTCATTTGAAATTTTTTTAGCGGTTGTGTATTTTATATTTTCCCTGTCTATACATTCAAAAGAAAAATATAATCAGGAAAATAAAACTGAAGTTGTGGTGCTAGATACTACATGTTATAAAAGCATGTTTGTGTTTTATGTGCTTCTTTTCTGATTGTGTTGCATGTTTCAGTTTTGTGTGTCTGTATGTTGCAGATGTTTGTGTCAAATTATACGTTGTACTGTACTCTTTCCCTCCTTAATTTTGATAGTCAAAGGTTTATGTGGCATCTTAAATGCTGGTATGGTGCTATGCTATACTGCTGGCAAATGCGCTAGAGAATTTGTGTACTGATCCTCATGCTACGTATGTGCCTTTTTTAATGTATTTTTTTATTTTCCGCTCATGCTGTGCTCATTATAATCTATATCTTTAAACTTGTATGCAATATTCAGCTCTATTAATTTCATTTTTCTAAAGAAAGTTAGGAATATTCTCTTTCTAACATTGTTCAAGTATGAAATGTTTAGTGTATTGCACACTTAAACATGAACTCACCAGGGTAAAAAGAAAATGGCTTGTCAGTTTGCTTCATGGTGTGTAAAGGTCTTACGTTTTACATAGATTTGTTTTTGTTTTCTATCAGGGAAGGCTCTATGTATCTTACTTTGCCTAAACTGGTAAAATGCATAGGTAAGGAAAAATTGTGTCATCATTATGATATATTTACATTCTTACTATCCAGTATAATCATTTTTTAAATCCTTTTCAGTTGTTTACACACCTCTCCAAGAGTTAAATACTCCACATTTTCCAGGGGATATACCTTGATTTCACTTTTTTATACCCTTCCTCTTATCCTACACTTACACTATGCTTAATGCAAACTTGTACTTTGCCCATGCAGGGCATGAAGAAAGAATATGAATTCTAGGATCAACACATGGGAGGGCGTATTTAGAAAGCAATGAATGTGACTATCGCACATCTATTTGGAAGACTCATCTGCAGTGAATATCAAATTCACTGGTCTATAAATATGCCCTATGGAGTCCTTCAAGGCAGATGTCTTTCAGACTCCTTGAATTATCTGAAGCTTTTTACTGCATGCATATTTTTCGATATTTTCCTGGCCTTAAACACATACGAAAAATATAATAAGGCCAAAGCAGCATATTCAGTTAATTATCATCTTCCCTGCAGCATATACTCTCATTTCCTTCTCTCCCCTGCCACTCCGTATATGAAGAAAATAGCCAGTACTTCTGGGTATAGAGATGCATGGGATTCATTCTTCCATTCAAGTGACAGTGTTGGTTCTTGGTCACATAAGGGGCAGGAAGAGAGTACTCAACCATGTGAAAGCTCTGACATGGTTATTAGAGTTAGAGTTATTTGGAATTTACACAGGGCTTCCTTTCCTCTTTCACAGAAGTTTAACTTGAATGGGCTAAAAGATCAGGCTGAAGCCGGCAACGGTGCCACCTACTGAATGAATTTCAGCCGGTTCATCATGAACTGGCCAAAATTCGTTCAGTGGACACTTTAGGACTTTTTTTCTTTTTGTTGTAAGCTTGATGTCCTAAACAGTATGCCAAATTGGTACTTAAAGGAGAGTGCAGTAGAATTTGGCATGATGTGTGATAATGATGTCTGCAACTTCCCTATGAGCTGTGAAGTCTGTTATTGGGCATATTGCCATTAAATTAGGGTGTAGACACTTTTTATTGTTACACAGTAGTGTTCTTTTCATTTGATTTATGTAAGTTCGTGTTTCCAAAGATGGTGCAACAGTATGCTTTAGAAATTAATTTTTTCAGTTTTTTTTTTGCATGTCATGATGACTTAAGATTCCATACTCATGTCACGAACAAATGCTACATTTTTCAATGAATATGACCTAACAATTGATGTATATTCATTTAAGATATCACCCTATGTTGCCATCATCATTTTATGTATTCTTTGGTAAAGTGAGTTTAGATTTTGAATTCATTGTGTGAACCATTTTTCTCTGACATTTGACATCCATTGGTGTGGAGCAAGAGGCACAGGTTCATCCATAATTCTAGTGGTGTCCTGGAGCTTTATTAGTTCCTTAATAACTCAATGTTGTCCATCCTTTGCAGGTGCCGAGGGTCTTTCATATGGCAGAATTAATAAATTGCATAAAAAAGTGCTAAAATGAGCTGCTGTTATGCAGAGTATTTTGTTTCTGTTGCCAAAAGTGCTTCATTTCGATGAGGGAAGGTTATCAAAACTGGAGCAAACAGAATGTGGAGCAATTGCTTATGACAACCAATCAGCGTCTTTCTTTTTGAGAGCTTAAAAGAGAACTATGGGGTAAGAGTGTGTTTCCCTATAGTTCTCTTTAGGGTCAAGGGAGGATATATACTAACCTCCTCCCATGACCCAAAGCTCAGTATATGGCTGGCTATTGCCCACTATACACTCAGTGGCCAGATTATTATGACCACCCCATCAGTACTTAGTTGGGCCACGCGATAACTCCACGAGATGACTTCGTTGGGCCGCCTCGTGACTCCACGAGATGTTGAAAGGTGATGCAAGGGATCTGCCACTGCACTGTTGCCCTTCTGTTGTCTTGTACCAGCCTTGCCACTCTCCGTTCTGCCCTAACATTGACTAGTCGCTGACGGCCACAATTTGCACATTCAGACCCAGATTTTCGGCTGACAGTCCAGTCTTTAAAAACGTTAACAATGAGCCCCTCTTGAACATTTAATGAATTCTAGTGTTTTGCTGATACTCGCTCCATGACTCGTGTCAACAATCATCCCACGTTCAAAGGCTGTTAAATCGCGTTGTTTACCCATTATCTTCAGAAACAAATCACTTCTACTGTCGTGGTAAACAACCTGCTTCCCTATTTATAATGGTCTGGCCCTCTAGCAACTTCAGCGCGAAATTATAGCTAATTTGCCTACAAATGTCAGGTGGTCATAATAAACTGGCCACTCAGTGTATGTTGAGAGCGCCGCAGCTGGGACAAATCCCAACAATACTGTCGAGATCCACCCAGCTGTGTGAGTGACAGCTGGCTCTGCCTATCTAGAGGCAGAGCCAGCTGTGACCGCCCCTTCCCCATTCATTCCTCCACTCAGCGCTGGAAGATCGGAGGGGGGAATCCCTGCGTGGAGCGGTGACCATCAGTCAGGGAGACGATCGGGAAGTGATGGAATCGGTGCATGTTTCTGCTCACTTCCCGATCGATTGAGCGGACCTGTGACAGCTTATTTGTCACAGGTCGGCTCTAATTATCAGGATGAGTGGAAATCACTCAACTCATAGATCTCCTTTAACTGAAGGAGAGAAGCTGATTGATTACTATGGACCGCTTATACAGATTCTGTCTGCTCCAGCTTGGATAAATCACCCCCTATATATTTAAATGCCAACAATTTATAGTGCTTGATCATAAGCATGGTATGTTCATTGAGTAAGTGACCATTCTATTCTATTGGTATTTGCTTCCTGTTTCCATGTAAAGAAATCTGTTTTAAAGCTATACAGAAATACATTCCTGTAGAGCTTCACCAAGAGAAAATAGAATGTTTCTCTTAATCCCCCCTAAACAGACTGGTCTATGTGGCTACATTGTACTACATACCTCTGCAAATATCTGCTACAGACCTTAATCAGGAGGCAAAGGGATTTGGGAAAGGTTTACTTTTTGTCCAAGAAACCATTGTGACCTCCAAGATTAAATTAGGTATCTTACCTCTTTTTTTTCTCTGTGTGAAAATTTGTATGATTGGGAGTCTGATGGTCATCCAACTGTAATGCTGTGTCTACAGACCGCTGTAGAGAGGTTTCTATGGAAGCAAGAAATGGAGGTATTGCTAGAACCACCAGAAGTTGTCATTTTTCTAGTGTGGGTTAGATAATGGAAACAAACATTTAGTTGCTATATATAACATGACTTTTACTACCCTTCATTTTATCACATTTCTTCTCTTTTTTTGTAGTCAAATTGAAGTAGTCTGAATTTTGCCTCCTAAGGAGGTCTGATGTCTACCAGCACAAAGGTTATCGAAATCTTTATGCAGATTTAGATCATTTTAATAAAATGTAGCAGATAATTTCACATAGGGTGCTAATGACTATTCATAGATAGTAGCTTTGCTCTCATTCTGAATGCATATGTTCTGTTCCAATGAGGAGTATAGAGAGAGAGATGATTTGCTGAAAGAGGTCATGATTTAAAAGTAACCTCACATGGTCCAAAGTGTAAAATCATAATTACAGCAAGAACAGAGAATTCATATATGCTAGTTTTAGAAATATATTTTATGGAAATATGCTGCTGAAGGGAATTATGCTAGTGAATGCAGCAAAAACAACTTTACTGCCCTTTTTAGGAAAAATGTGCCAGCCATGACCATGTGCCAGCCAGAACAGCACAATAGCATTACTAGCTGGATGCATCTGTAGCTGTTTTTTATTGTTTGATTGGCTTTTGTATGTGGTTGAGGGGTGCCGGTGCTGATAGCTAGCATCACTACTACTACCATTACAAGCACATGCTGGAATGTAGTCATTATCTTTTGTTTGAATTTCCAATGAAGACGTTTCATATTTTTAATGAACTTCTTGAGTCTTTGGTCGACTAACATTATTGGGGGTGATTTACTAACCTAAACACACGCATGCACCAGGTGCGTGTGATTTTTACACAGCAAAGTGTATTTATCAACCAAAAAGTCTCTAAGCATATTTCCACTAATGCCATATATGGAAAAATCATGCACATGATGCATATATAATGCTGCTTCACAGTTTAGACAAAAATGGTTAGCTCATGCATTTACATTCCTGCATTCATCAACGCAAGCAACACAATGTAGAGCTAATTTACACAACATCACCCTGCAATTCAGGGCAGGGCTTTGCACAACACACCTGCTGGGTGTGTACACACTACAAAGGTGTCTAGATTCCACCCATAGATCATGCTGGGAGGGAACACACTACAGAGGTGTATACATGTTCGTGGTGTGTTTATAAGGTTAGTAAATCAACACCTATGGCCTCCCATGCTGACACCCCCAGCTCTGTTCCACATCTTGCCCTTACAAAAATGGAACCTCACTTCTCCTATGAATTTAGAACATTTCAATTTTAAAATGCCAAATGGAAAGTTCAGCTTAATGTGACACCCTTACAATTGTTATAGTTAAGAAGTAGAGCTTGGCATTCTGGCATGGAGTCCTAAAGGACAAAATGTCCACATGCTGTGAAACTGGTTTGAAGGTTCAAAATGTTTATGCCCATCCAAAACTGAAATATTAGTTTTCCTGAAGACATAAACTATAAAGTGTGACCTTGAGGAAGTGATGTGGCAAAGCAATTTTCCCAAAATTGGAATACAGTTGTCAGAGAGGATTTGGTGGGAATACTAGATTGGATTCTACTAGCCTCACGATCTTATTGAATAAATATCTTTAGTAAGTAAAATGGTGTCAATTTGAACTTTTGCATTGAAATGTGTTTTTTAGAATCTGGAAACAGAAAATGACAAAGCAGTGAGGATTCCAGTGGACCTTGTAGGAAATCAAACTTGCGTTTTGCTTCATTTAACTGTATAGCTTTGCTTTGATAGTGAGAAATTAAACAAAATATGCACTGAAGATTGTTTTTTTTTAATTTTTCATTTTGTTGAAGATGTAAACATTTTATATTGACCCATATTTTCCAGGCTTAGCAACAATAATATTGAATGAATTTCACGTAAACTTTATTTGCAGTGTTGTGTTGAACATTAATTGATCTTATTGCAAAGTGCCATGGTTTTAAACAAATCTATACACTTTCAATCTATAATTTTATTGTTAATGTCTGATAAAATTTGTAAAGAGAATAAACATTTGACATATTGAATTTACCAGTTTTATTTGTTTACGATTTTTAAAAAAAATTAAAGCTCAACCAAAGGATTTGTAAAAGGATTTGTTCAGCTAGTCTTATAACCCAGACACCCCTGCCAGACAGTATTACCAGGTCAACATCCTCACTTGTCTATGGTTCATCAAGACAGCCTGGTCTGAGGCCCACCACAGTTGAATGATTGGACATTGAAGACGTTGAAATAAACAGAATGGTAAGTAAGATTTAACCAATTATACTCTGTTGACCTTGTACAACTTCTGCATTTAGTCTTTGGAATGCTGGTAGATCTAAGGCGTTTTTTACTAGATCTCCAGTCATCAATCTTGTGACAGACTGATAATTCCAAGGAGGACTTTCTGCCAATTATCACCGCTTCCATAAATCAGTACTGCTTCCTTATGCTATACAGTGGTAAGTTCCCTGTTCTTGTCCTTTTTCAGATGTTTCTGAAAAATATCCTAGCCGTTACAAATCAGCACCTTTTGAGTCTGCGAACCGTCAGGCTTTATCCCCTTATAGATCAAACAAAAACTGAACTGAATGAGCCAATTACTGTCCTGTGTAAACGTTTGGCAAACCTTGATCAATTTACATGTTTTATTGAATTACTAAGTGAATAGTTAACACCACCTTTGTGGAGAACAAGCATATTTCTGTATAGTTATTGATGAAATTGAGTTATCAATTGCTCATCTGCCTGAAATAATTTCCAAACTAGAAGCATTTTATAGAGTGGTCAGAAAATGTGCAAAATCAAGAGCAGGAAAACTGTTAACTGGCTACAAGAAATATTCAGAGCAGGGGTGTGGAATTCCTATCGCCCGACGCCTGGGACAGACAGTTTTCGGGCGCCGGGCGAGCAGTTTCTACATTTAGCCAGGCTGCAGGCAAGCAGCACGGCTAAATGTAGTGTGGGAGACGTTTTGTACAAGTGATTTAAAGCCGTCCAAAACCACTTGTAACGAGTCTGAATCTCACTCCCCCTCTCTTCTCCTCCCCCTGTCCTCTCTCTATCTATCCCCAGCGGCCGGCCGTGTACCACTCCCGGCTGCCTCTCTCTCTGCACCTGGGCTTCCTTTTTGCCGTGGTCTTCGGGGCCCCCCCCCCCCTCTTGTGGGGGATCAGTGACCATGGCAAATTAGGTTAGAGAGCACGGAGCAAGGCAGAGAACGCTTCTCGGCTTTGCTGCGTGTGAATAGTGGCACAGGAATGCAGACTTCCTGTCACAGGAGAACCAGCACAGTGCTGTGCTAGAACTCCTGTGTTGGAGGTGACAGGGTCAATAAAGAGAACCTGTCACCTCCAAAAACGATCACACAAGGGTTTGTTAACCCTTGTGTGATAGCAATAAAGTCAAGTGAATAAAAAAAAGTAAAAAATAAAATATATAACATTTAAAAATGTAACTACATAAAAATGGGAAAAATACAAAGGCGATAAAGTTAAAAATAAATGATAAAAATAAAAAATATTACAAAGCAAAAATAAAAAGTAAGTAAAATCTAAAACATTAAAACCAACCCCTATCTGATTGCGAATAAATGCATGCATGGGGCTGTGTGTGTGCGTGCGTGATTCGTTACCGCATGGCAATCACGCACAAAACCGTGTGGACGGCTGGCGGTTACAGAATCGCACACCACCGCCGATCGTGCTGGCAGTGCCATTATTGTCTAATGGCACCCCAGTAACGCCAGGCAGATTGCACAGTTTCCCGCTTCAATAACACCCATGCATTCGCACATAATCGCGGTTGAAAACACAGCACGGTGTGTGTCGCATAAAAAGGTACATGTACCTTTTTTTCAGCGATTACCACGCGGATATAACCATTGAAATCAAGGGGGCCGCGTGGCAACCGCACACGGTCGCCCAAGTCTGCACCCACCCCAAAGGGTAAATTCACTTTCCCAAGTAATTTGGGAAAAATTTAGTTACCTGCACAAATCTGGTCCCCTCTCCCCCCGCTATACTTACCTTTCAGGGAACGGTCCTTTCCATCCCCCAGTATGGGTGTACTATCTGTACCTGTGCCATGTATTCTGAATTTCGCTTGCAAAGTTCAAGCACTCGTTGGTCAGCGCCGTCACCTGACGGCGCTGACCAATGAGAAGCTCTTCTTGGCACTGCTAAATACGGTTTTGGTTAAATGTTTTTTTTTCTGCAGAGGGGCGTTAAGTTGGCCAGTAGCCATGCTGATCCAATACCTTTTTGATATTTTAAATATCAGTGACCTGGGAAATGTTTGCAGGTCAGGAGTTCTGAAGTAACAAAGCCAGACGTGAGAAGGTGATTAGCATTTTATACATTTCATCGGCAGTGTCATGCTTCATAGTCCTCTTAACACAAATGTACATAAAGAGGCAGTGTATGGAAACATGGGCCACCAGAAAGGTAAGTATATTCACTCATCCTACAAGCATGATTTTTATACCACCTGTGGTGACAGGGTCACTTTTAAGTCTGGATTTGGTTACATTTAGTATTTGTCCATGCACATTTAAAACCAGAGGGCTCCAGGTATTATTAGAAAGTATCCGCATTGTCAGACTACAGATTTCCCTTACCTGGTTATCCCTTTACCAGGCTTTCTTTCCTGAATACTTGTTCCCTGTCATTGACCCATAGAGTTTGATCAGAATGGCACTAAACCCAGAAAATGCATTCAAGTACCCTAACTATTAACAAAAATGTAGATGTATTGTATATTACTCAGTTGTAGATCCTCAAATCATCTCTGAATTAGTGCTGACACTTTCCTTCCTCCTGGAGGGTGGCTACTTTTGTTCCCCCATGGTCCCAGTGTGTGTTGTAAAGTGGCAACTCCAATCTCACTCCTGTGATGGACTACAATCTCATATTCAGTTTACTCATTTTTATTGAGAATGTAGTCCATCACGGGAGTGCGCTCGGAGCAGTGGCTACTTTACAACACACACAGGGACCATGGGGAACAAAAGTAGCCACCCTCCAGAAGGAAGGACAGTGTCTGCACCAATTCAGAGATGATTTGAGGATCTACAGCCAAGTGATACACAAAAAGGATACATTTTTGTTAATAGTTAAGGTACTTGAATGTATTTTTAGGATTTAACTCCAGAGTTTAGTGTTGCTTTACGTTGATCAGCAATTGGTGAGTGGAGTGTCCAAATGTTTGCATAGAACTATAGCTTATCTGGTGTGTTATGTGGTATCCAGACATCCAGAAGTTTTATTTATGGAGATTATTAATCTCTATTGTAAAGGCGGTGTCAGTACACAAAATTACAACCATATTTTCAAGCTTCTTATCTTAGAGGGAGTTGTAGTGACAGCCAATAAAAACTTATTTTGCCATAAGTTCAAGTTGGTCTTTGGGGATTTCATGATCCTCTCAGGCCAATTAAAATATATAAAAATGTCATGTTATTTTAGGTCATCCTCGTGGCCTCCTTCAACTAGGGCATTCTCCAGAAGTCAGGACAGCTGAATGGGAGCATCCTTGTAACACAATCTCAACCACAAAGCTTTTTAAATGCCTAAACTAAGTTTATAGCTCCAATCTTTGTCATTTTAGATAGTGTGGAATATCGTTTTTATTTCGATCTGTATTTCCAGGACACGTATTCTCACTTCCCATGTGGACATAAGAATTGGATGATGTGCAGAACGTCCAACAGGACACAGCACTAAAATTTACATTGAGTTTTTGTTTATTTTTTGCTTGCTGCTTCTGCTGGGTGAATCCATTTTTTTTTTTTTTTTTTT
>NW_017308494.1:156587-159678 GCF_000935625.1 Nanorana parkeri | reverse complement strand
CTGGTTGGTTTCTTTTTTTTTTTTTTTTTTTTAGGTGTTTTCTTTGCTTTTCATTGCAAATAAAACATTGGGATAGATTTATTAAAGTCAATTAGGTTATTCCCTCCGCTTACTGAATGAGATTAAGCTCTGCTGACTTCCATCGTTTTGTTTTGTTTATTTACAGTACCTTGCACATTAACCCCTTTTGACTCAATATTAAAGTTGTATATTGAAAGAATATACAACTTTGTGTCTGCAAAATTCCAGCTAGAGAACTTTTCTGCATATTTGCCTTTGAACATTTTCTGTGTAATGCTCCAGTGGTTATAATAAGTCGGGAAGAACATATTCCCATATCTTCACTGTGCATTTACATAAGGCATATGGAGCAAAGCGCTTTATTACCTGTCAGATACAACCATTAGCTCTGACAACATGCAGATAATGTGAAACATATTTGCACATTGAATGTTTTTTCTGGCAATGTAAATTGTAGAACTGCACAGTATACAGTGAAAATAAATTATCCATTATTTACTTTAAAATTAAAGAGTGTCATTTTCAGGCCAGGCATGTTTTGTTTTGACATAGCATAGTGTTGCTTCGTAAAGTGAACTGGTGATGATTAGATATATGGTAGCTGCACTGCAGACTTGGTATTTAAAAGAGCCGGATCCAGGGCTGTCATCTTATTTGGGCTTCACTAGTTGGTGAGTCACTGACATGGAATCAGCATGCAGGTTGGGTAAAATTGACTAAGCTTTTCGAAACTTCTTTTTTTTTTTTCTTTTTTTTTATGAAAAGGTGAAAGACAACATATAACCTCATTTAAAACATGAAACCTTCGGTATTTAAATTGTATGGCAATAGGTTTCCTTTATATATATACAGTCCGATAATAAATAATGACGGATCTCAAATCCTCTTGCCTTGACTAAAAGATGAACTTTGTATTTACCTGTAGGCAAGGTATTAAAGAATCTGAGATTTGAAAGGGGAATTACTGGTGGGGTTTTTCCAAATGACAGCTGACAATATCTAATCGGAAGCTGCAATACATGGCACCCATTCCAGCTCTCAGAACATTACATGAACAGCTACTATATTAGGATAGAACCAATCGGGCAACTTTAAGTACATCTAAAGACTGCTCTAAACCAGCACCAAATCCATTTATTATGTGATACAACAGCCTCCTAAATAAATTGAATCAGCCAAATCTTCCTCCATTTGTGTCTCATGCGCTACCCCTCAAATACTGTGGCTCACATTGGGAGAGTTTTTAGCAGCATAGTCAGTTCTTCCAATCCAGAAAGCAGTTGGCAGGACCAGGTGTGGCCAGCTACTGATTGACAAGCTAAAGCTTGGGGTTGCCTAAGCGACAGCCAAGAAACCTTAAGGATTTAGATAAGATCTGTAAAGAAGAGCCGACCAAAATCCCTCCTGATGTGTGCAAACCTGGTAACCCAACTGCAAGAAACGTCTTACCTCTGTGCTTGCCAACAATGGTTTCCCCACCAAGTACTAAGTCATGTTTTGCTTGGGGATCAAATATTTATTTTACTCCCTGAACTGCAACTCAATTTATAACATTTGTATCATGTGTTTTTTCTGGATTTTTGGTTGATATTCTGTCTCTATCATTTAAAAAATAATGATAAAAATTATAGATCTTTAATTTCTTTGTAAGTGGGCACATTTACAAAATCTGCAGGGGATCCAATCATTATTTGCCACACTAAGTGCTGACAATGCTTTCAGGAACTCCCCCTGCAACATCTCATCCCACTGTAAGCAAGCAGCCAAAAAGCCTTCATGAGGATCAACATGGTCAGTGGGGAGGCGACATTAATCTTGCAAGTATTGCTTCTCATCTGCCTGACGCTCTCCTTCCATCCTGAACCTCTCATGTACTGCTCCTCTCCCAACTTTTTTCTACTATCAAATAGTTTCTAAAAGTGGGACATTCAATCTCTTTAGGGTACCACCTCCCAATACTTAAAAATGAAAAACTTGTATGTTGCTCAAGAGGAAAGACTTTAAAGGTATCCAAGCATATATGAACAAACATATACAATATGCAAAAAATAATTTATGCATATTACAATTAAAAATACATATTTTACATATAAAAGGTTATTGGCAATCAATATGTTGACAGTACAAAAAACGTTTGTGTAATTATCCCCACACTGAGCACCACCTATCGATAATATACCAGATTCTAATCTTGTGTAGTATCTTCATTCTATTCATAAACAACACACTACAGGAATTTTACCTCATTCAAGGTGATGTGTTGGATGAGCACCAACTGGGGTGCTCAGGCAGAGGGACGATGCAGGACCAAGCTTGGCTTGCAGAAGTTGAGATTTTTTTATTAGCGTCACCTTCCTATACATCTGCTTCTACTGACTATTTTGAAGTGTGGCTTTTACTGTATATTATCTCTGCGTTTGCATTGTACGCAGTATAAAGTTTAGATTGCAGAGGTTTTCTTTATTTTAGACTTTAGTTCCGACAGTTTCATGTTTGAAACGCTTGAATAAGTTGTTTAACACAGAAGGCATATGCCGGGGAAAAGAAGCACAGACCACAATCAGCTGTAAAGCAAACAATCTGAGCACCATCTATTGAACTGACCTGCAGCGTGGTTCCTCATTTTATTAGAAGAGCCCATGCTTATTTGCCTAAACATGATCCCACCACAAAACCCCCTCTGCTTACTCACTTATGCCAACGCGGGGACTGAGGTCCCAATCATACATTGTGGGGGGGACAGCAGGAGAAGATTTTTTACAGCAAGTCATTATTGTTGCTTAAAAATATTTTGTCTAAATGGAAGCCCACTGTTTTCATGTACCTGGCAAAACACAGCTCTAACCGAAGTTATAATTACAATGCACATTTTTTTAATTTACAAACTGTAGCTCCATGTCATAGATCTAAACCTTCATTAGCACAGACCTTGTCACCTCTTCTGTCAGTGGGTCACAAATGTACTTTGTTTACTTCTCAATAGTTGCAGATGTGTAGCAGTAAGTGCTCTATAATTAAATGATAATTATTATAATAATATTAATAATATTGTTTTATACATTTCCTCTGC
>NW_017308494.1:152268-156573 GCF_000935625.1 Nanorana parkeri | reverse complement strand
GAACTACTTGAGGTTAAAAAAAAAACTGGTTTGTAAAAATAAATAACAGCTTTAAGTATAGATTAAAATTAATTAGATAATCAGCTATCATGACTGTTCTGAAGTTTGTTTGTTTTTTTAGTTTTTTTTGTACTTTTAACATTAAATTAAAGTGACCCTTTGCCCATGCATTGAAAAGTAAAAGGGTCACTTAACTGCCACTACCAAGCTTTATAGCTGGACAGAAGTTCACACTTAACCACTTGAAGTCCGGGGTGTTAAACCCCCTTCCCATCAAGGCCATTTTTCAGTATTCAGCGCTGCGGTACTTTGACTGACATTTATTCCGTCATGCAACGCTGTACTGAAATTAATTTTATACCATTTTTTTGGGACAGATAGAGCTTTCTTTTGGTGGTATTTAATCACCACTGGGAATTTAATTTTTTACTATATTAAGGAAAAATTACTGGGAAAAAAAATGTTTCCCCTATATTAAATTATAAAACATTTATGATTACCCAATTTTTTGGTAAAATATAAAAGATGGGGTCACGTCGGGTAAAAAGACACCAAACATGTCAAGCCTTAAAATTGCGCGCGAAACCTCAAGAAACTACAATACCCAAAATTGGCCATAGGCGATGCTTTAAAAGCTTTTACCGCTCATCAGTTTAGTGTTATCAGTGATTGATGGCCCTAAAATTATTGCTCTCACTCCGACGTTTGGGGCGATATGTAACGTGTAGCGCAATTGTCGTTTTTGCGCACTGGCACATTGGACGCATATTTACGTTTATATGTGCGTAAACATGGGGGACTTAAAGAACTTTGCGTTTTTTTACTTTTTGTTTTATATGTGTTTTATATATTTATTTATTTTTTACACTTAATGTTATTGCTATCACATACACAATAACAATCCCCCTATATAATAGCAAAGGCACACTGACAGGTCCTCTTTATAGAGACATTAAGGGTCTCTAAGACCCCTAATGTCACCTGGGGACCCCAAAAGAAGCTGATGAAGCAGAGATCTGCTTCATCAGATTCTTCTCTCTGGCAATAGCAGCCAGATGACTGACCGGTGAATGCGGAAGTGATGTATCTACACATCACGTCCGCATTCACTGTACAGAGGGAGCTCAGCAAGGAGGAAGATGATCTCCCTCCCATCTACCTCTGTCCGTCCGTTTTTTCACAACTGGCGGACGGCAAGTGGTTAATGATGAACTCCATGCAAAAAGCCAAAAATTCACCTTTGAAATAAATATATGGAAGCTGACAAAGGATTGTATTACTTGTCCATCTGGTCCTGATCTTTACCCTGCTCTGGCAGGCATCACAGCCAGCCTGGTGATTTGACTTTTCTCTACTGTAGTTAGGTAACACAGCTAGGTCACCTCCCTGCCTTCATTCTGTGAATAAACAGCGAAGAAGTAGCATCAGGCTCTTTTCTCCTGTCAGCATGTTTCTTTTCTCCTGTCAGCATGTTTCTTATCAGCACACGTGAACGCATGTGCTGCCCTCGCCCCCAGTCTGAGTGCTATTACACTGCCCTCCCAGTTCCCACAAGTTTTGGCTCTTAATACTATGCTTCATTAAAACACAAAAATATATATACATACTGTAAATAAAACTTTAGGAAAATGAAAGTAAAACTCCAGGCCAGATTTTATTTACATAGAGGAGGAAATGGGCAGAACTTTTGTCAGGTTTGTTGTATGTTTCCCCATTGGGGTTGATCTCTTTCTTATGACGGTTGCTATCAGCACAGAAAGTGAGAGAAAATCTAAAATTCTATAGCCGTCACTGAAACAGGATTAGAAGGGGAAACCTACTAGTGGGGACACCAATTCTGGTGAGAAGTCTTCCCTCACTTCCTTTTATTTTATCTGGTCAAGTGGTGAGAGCAAATATTCAAAACTGGGATACAGATGGCAATAAAAACAAGATGTTCTACTTTAAGTGCTCTTATTGCCCATAAAAGTGGGCAAAGTAAATGTTGTACAATTCATTTTTTTATGTCAACTGGTTCAGCAGAGGCCTGGTTTAATCTCTGCTAGCTGTATAGCTCAGTGGTCGTAGGCTTTCCGTAACTCCCCTGTATTTGCATAAGCATCATTGCAGATCTCTGCACAAAAAACAGTCCTGCCCTGTGTATGGCCTTCTTATTTGGTTAATAGCTGCATTTAGTAAAACAAGTGGCTGACAAAAGGCAGGAAAGAGGAAATAATAGGGTGCGGATAGAACTCCTCTATTACTTGCTTCCTTTGAGCATCACATAACTAATGGACCACCAACTTCATTACCTGCCACTAATGTTGAACCAAGGTAATGGAACAGACTCTGCAATATGGCATATGGATATCAGCCACCCTTGGTACTCGAGCTGTTGTAGTACTACAGGCATGAATACCAGAGGCAGAGGAATTATGGGATTTACTCAGTAAAGGAACTAAATTCTGAAAGCTGTGCCAAAAAAAGTCAAGTAGAGGGCAAAGGACTAGTCACCATTATTGTCCGTTGTCTCCCTGCAGCTGCTCTTTTTCCCCATTATTGACATATGTGTTGTTCTGTGTGAAGGTGGCCATCTTTGTAGAGCAGGGTTTGCTTCCTCATGGCTGAGCCTCCAGCAAAGAGAACAGTACAGTACTGATATCACCAAATCTCATTAGACTAGCAGAGGCAGCAGTGTCTTAGATTTCACACAGCAGATAAACAGCTACGAGGTTGTAGGCTTTGCAGTACCTAGACACCCTCACATACCAGAAAAGTTATTTTTCAGGTGGAATTCCAGACAAAATGTACATTTTCAGGGTACTGCTTAGGTAATATCTAGATGTTCCATATAACATGGCAAATCTTCACTGTATGAGTTCAAGTCCACTTTAAGTTTAAGGATTGCATCACACAACCAAAGTTTCAGAATTGGCACTAAAAACCTATAATGTAGTTAAGAACTTTTATTAAATACTGGAACTTTTGGGGGCGTAAGCCTGAATTACTGTAAAATGTACTGTTGCCTGCAGACCATCTCTAGACTTAACATCTCAAAAATGTGCTCAGATTTGACATTTCGTTCTCTTGGAAGAGGTTCTGAAAGTTTCTGAGGTTTAATATAACAGGAACGCTAAAACATTTAAATCACATTAATGACATTCATATTTTAGTCCTGAATCTGCTGAGTGTTCGCACTGAAGATTTCCCAGACTGTTCTGCCAGCTGAGATGAAGCTTTACATAAAAATGGATGTTTAACATATTTCCCCGCTTTCCAAGTATGAAGATAACATTATGACACATCGCCCAAACAGGGTTATGTTCAAAATGCCTATAAGCTCTCATTCTATAGAGAATAAAACATACAGTATGCAGCACACAAAACAGCTCATTTACTCAATATAAAAGGCAGTGCTAGTATGAATAGCACACTGACCCATATTTGTGCATATGACCAACTATTTTTAACCACTTGCTGTCTGGGGCCTTTTCTTACTATTTGCACACACATGGTAAAATATGAATTTTTGGCTAGAAAACAGCTTCAAATTCCCAAACAATTATATATTTTCTGAAAGCAGAGGCCCTGTAGAATAAAAAAAAATGCTAGTTGTTGCACGGTATTTGCGCAATTGTTTATCAAACCAGTATTTTTAGGATAAAGTACACTGAAATTCAATTTAATGCACAGAAACAGAAAACCCAAATATTTTAGTAAAATATAAAAGACGGGGTCACTTTGGGTAAATAGATACCAAACATGTCAAGTCTTAAAATTGCGTTCGCCTGTGAAGCCCCAAAAAACTACAATACCCAAAACTTCCCATAGGGGACACTTTAAAAGCTTTTACTGCTCATTAGTTTAGTGCTATCAGTGATTGATGGCCCTAGAATTATTGCTCTCACTCCGACGTTCGCAGCGATATGTAACGTGTAGTGCAATTTTCGTTTTTGCATGTAGGTGCACCGATGTGGGTTTGTATGTGTGTGCACCTGGGGGGCTAAAAAAATGTTTGCATTTTTTTCTATATTACTATAACTTTTTTACACTAACTTTTTTTTTGCTATCACATAGGGGGCTATGTAATAGCAACAAAAAGTGTGACAGGTCCTCATTATGGAGACATCGGGGGCTTTCAGACCCCTAATGTCACCTAGGGACCCCAAAGAAGCTGATGAAGCAGATATCTGCTTCACCAGCATCTTCTCCTGACTCTAAGAGCTGGAGAATGTGAACAGTGACACACGGGTCCAGTGATAGGAGGAGAGATCGGCGGCTAGAAGCCTACTGATCTCTCTCCCATCGATACGAGGAGACCTGCCG
>NW_017308494.1:81974-152202 GCF_000935625.1 Nanorana parkeri | reverse complement strand
AGGGAAGCCAGCGGTGGCCCCCGAAGGGGGGGGGGAGAACAGCGCCGCGCCATGCAAAGGATCCTGCGCCTGTACAGAAACCGCAATCCCCTGCTGTGTAAAACAATACCAAGAAAACGGCTGTGTTCTTGGTATAACCACTTCTGTGGGCAGCCGTATATGTACAGACAGCCACCCACAGGAAGTTCATGTAAGCCTTTCATAAGCCTAAGTAAGTCTGGCTGGGTATATGATGAGAAATAAAATGCATTAGCAAAGGTTTCTTTCAGTGCAAACCAAAAATGATCATTAACACCACAGTTAGTCAGATGAAGTTGACATTTCCTTTAAACGCTTCCCGGCAGCAATCTATAAATGAAGGTTCCTCAGCGTGATGCTCCTTGTTGAGAGATTATTCATCCACATTCTATTTTAGAACTGCTGCAGGATCCTAGCACCAGAACCATGCTAATAGTGCTGGTCTCAGAAACCATGATGATTGGTTGCTGATCATGTGAACACCTTGACAGCCAATCATTGTGATCACATGGGTTTGTTAACAAACCAGCCAGCTCGGCTGTAGTTGTGTCTAACACAGAGAGAGGCAAAAAGACAAAATGAAGCTGGCAGTCCAAAACAAAAGCTGCACACCAAAGGCATTAGTGTAAAAAAGCTTTATTACCAACCAGTAGCCATGCTTGATGCGGCCTGGTGGCTGCTAGGCATGGACAAGCATGATGGCTGTTGGAAGTTAATAAAGTTTTCTATGGCATCAATGGTAGGCGATTTTTCCTCATTATGTGTACATACAGAGCGCGGAAGGCTCCTGGCCAGCACCCGCACTCAAAATGCACATGCATTTCTGCAGAGTGAATGGCTCTGTAAATTGTTTATAAATACACCCCTTATTGTCAAGTTAACCAACACTTACACTGCTACATTTGATGTAGATTTCAATGACTCCTGGTCATGCAGGGGATACAAGGAGCCTTAAAGGGATTTTACTTGGATCGTCCTCCAAAAATCCTACTATTAGTATTTTAATGTGATGGACAACCTCACTGACAACCTCAAGGGATGTGTGAAAGGGTGCTGGGCCAAGCAGAACCTTGTGTAAAGATGTCAGGTTTTACGTCTGGGCCTGGTTCCAGATTTTTAAACTAGAACTCCAGTTTTGCTGAAAACTGTAATCTCATATCAAATTTTCATAGAAGTGGAGGCTTCCTTTAAAGATCAGCCCCAGGCAACAGATAAGATCAGTCAGTGAGTTGCTACTGTTTTTTTTCATTTCCCGATCTACTGAGCCGACCTGTGACAGTCTCCTTGATACAGGTCAGCTAGAACTATGAGGTGAGTGAAAAGTAATAAAGTCAGAAGTTTTTTGAAAGCAGAACTTCAAGCAAAATGTTTATTAACCCTTGCAGTGGGGCTACCCCCACATTGCAAGGGCTAACTGCTCATTTTCATCTATGGACTAAAATAGAAAAGTTATACTCACCCTATCCTTTAAGCCAGCTTGCTGTTAGACTGGTCCTTCTAGCCTCTCTGCCCCTCCGCTCCAGCGGTCTAAGGATCATTGAGTCATCACATCCAATACAGTGGGGGAAATTTATCAAAACTGGAGCAGACAGAATCTGGAGCAGTTGTCCATAGTAAACAATCAGCTTCTCTCTTCAGTCTGTTCAGTTAAGTTTTGAAAATGAAAGAGAGAAGCTGATGGTTGCCATGGGCAACTGCTCCTGGTTCTGTCTGCTCCCGTTTTGATAAATTCCCCCCACTGTGTATTAGACATAAGGAGGACGAGGGAACATACTATCAATTGAGTGGAGGAGGACACAGGCAGGAAGGAGCACCGTGACAGCCGCCCGGCACCGGGATTTGGATGAGTATAATCTTTTTATTCTAGTCCTAGACCAAAATGAGCAGTTAACCCTTGCAGTGCCAAGGTAGCCCCACTGCAAGGGTTGATACATTTTTTTTTTTCCCCGGAGTTGTTCGTAATTTACAATTTTTTGTTTTATTGGCGGGTACAGCTGGCTCTGCCTCTAGATAGGCAGAGCCAGCTGTCAGTCATGCAGCTGTGCGGATCCCGGCACATTCGGCTGTAGCTCGCGGTATACTGAGCTTAGGGTGACGGGAGGACGCTAGTTTGTGTCCTGCCGTTACCCTAAGGAGAACTATGGGGAAAAGCCTTAACCCCATAGTTCTCTTTTAAGTTTCATGATTAAAGTGCATCCTAAATCAGCACCTTCTTAAAACACCTTAGAGGCAGAATTTAGAATTTAAAGTGGCCCTGAACTCCAAAAAATGAAGATTTGCTAGGTAATAAGGAACATCTAGAAGTTTTAATTTAAGCAGTACTCTCAAAAATGTATACGTTCCCTGAAATTCCTCTCCCAAAATAGCACTTCCTGACATGTAAGGGTGTCTAGGATCTCTTCATTTTCTCAGGTGAATTGTTGAGGGCAGTACTGTGCTGCTGTCAGAATACCTGAACAGTGCCTACGGCTGCTTGGCAGTTCAATGTTCAGCTGAGATTTTTGGAACCAGATTATTCAACAAAAGTCAACTGAAAAATTGACTTTTGTCAAACAGTGGGGTCCTTAGGAGCCAAACTTCGGTCGAATCAGCAAAGACTTGGCCAAACTTCGACCAGTATATAGCCAGCTTTAGCCTTGGCCTATCTGTTCCAGTGCTATGTAACTTCCCTTTGTGTGGATCCTCACACCTTCCTGAATAATTATAGGCATACATATTTAAAAATGGAAAAGCCCTGAGGCATGAATAATTACAAGTGAGAGTTCATACTAGGCTGTTATTTGCCAGCTATGATTTCAGTGTTGGACAGCTCTATCAGGGAGGGTGATTGTCCCTTCTTGCCATTACTATGCTTTCATTTCTTATTACACATCCCCCTATATATTTACCTGCATGGTTGACTATAGTGAGTTTTGTAGCAGCAACAAACGACATGATCTCTACATAGGATTGCATTTTCTCTTCCTTCCTCAATGCTATTGACTGAAATGACATCCCAGACAGTTCCCTGAGATAGCCAGGCCCTTAAGCCAATGGAACAGAGACAAAAGCACGTTGAAAATTGAAAAACAATAGAAATGTTTCATCTTTTGTAAGGCCCAAGTAGGCTAGTTCAAAGAGAATTTTGAAGAAGAGTAACCATTTAATACATGGGGACATTTATGTATCATGCATAATGCAGTAGTGATATACCGTAATTGGAAGTGCTGCAAAGACCCAGCAATACCGTCTCTCACTCATCAACTCAAGTTCTTTAAAAGTTGCTCTTGTTGAGATATTGCTGTTGTTTTAAAAATGTAATATTTGCACACAGTTGAATAGTGCATGTCACTTTTGTTTTTGTTTTTCATTATTAAGAATGTCAGCAGCAGTTACTGTCAGGTCTGGGAGGTATCCCTAGAAAGCTGCCTGTCAGAATAATTTATCTTCTGTCTGTAATTCTGGGCTTTTTTGGCTTATTTATTGGGTACAAAATGATATTAAAATAGAATAAGCGTATAGGGCAAAAGGGCACTGCATTCACAACAAAGGTTCCCCAGCAAGAAATGCAAATTAATTCGATGAATAAACGAATGCCAATATGCGTCATATTTGGTTAGAGAGAAGAATCTTGGCTTCACTTAGGTTTTAGTTGTATTTTATGTTCTAGAACTTTCAGATATTTCGTAAACAGAAGACTGTATAAGGCAAGGACCTGCAATGCTGCTGAGAGGGAGAGAAAGCAATATGCGTATATAATACAAAAAGGCTCTATTATTGTACTATTTAGGCCAGCCTTTCTCTACCAGGGCGCCATGGCTTACTCAGGGGTGCCTCGAAATTTTCACACAGCGTCATGACTTTTTATGGTATGGTCCATCTCCTCTGCAATGCTGCTGCAACTGTAGCTCCTGATGTGATGGTAGGATGTGAAGGGGGATGCTGAGTCCTCTGATTTGAAGGGGGCTTCTGACGTGAAGAGGTCTCTTGATGTGAATGTGAAACTCTGGTGTGAAAGGGGGGACTCTGATGTGAAAGGGGGGCTCTGATGTGAGAGGGGGCTTCTGATGTAAAAGGAGTGGGCGTTGATATGAAAGGGGAAACCTCACTTTTTTGTGTCTTTGTGTGGGGTCCCCCCTTAGAATCTATTACATTTTGGACTGGGGTGCCTTAGGAATCTGCATACTTTTATAGGGTGCCATGTATAAAAAAAATTGAGAAATGCTGATTCAAGCACTGTTGATTAATGTGGAGAGTGATGGTTGATATATGACAATTCCTGCAAATGCAGATTATTGTATGACACAAGGAAAACTACTGACTCTTTGCATGAGGGGTCTCTCTAGACTGCAGTACAGAGCCGGAAAAGACTCATGGGAAAGGGTTCGCAGGTTTGTTAGCAGTCATATTTGTATTGTGATGAGAGTCCCAGGATTCCTGGGAGCACACATTTCACATGACCCATATAAAGAACTATCATTTATCCTCACTCCTCTATCCTGTAATAAACTGATCATGATGTCTGCGGATTACAGAGGAAGTACAAGGCATTATTTTGGCACAAAAGATAAACAGAGAAATACAGATCAAGTCAATGACTCGTCTGATATCTATAAAGAAAATGCATACTCCACATTTTGATTCAGCCATAGCAATACACAAATGAATGGGAAGATGAATTACGCTGTTTACAGCATGTTGTAAGTGGCATGTTTGTACTTTGAACGGTATACAAAAATAATGACCGTTAGGCCTGACTGCAGCTAGATAAAAGAATCGGTATACTTCATTAATAATACAAATGTTTTTACTAACTGAAATATTGAAGAGAAATGTCAGTTTTAAAGGAAATCATGTCTTTGGAGTTGTAGAGGGTCTGGCCACTTACTGATAGTGATGTGCATGAGTCCAAGTTTGCCAAAGTCTTTGCAAAACTGTTAGGCATCATTCACATTGCCGTACAATACGCTGCGTATAGATGCGTGCAGCGTATTTTTCCATATGCAAATGAATGGCTCCATACACATAGCTGCTTATGGAGCCGTATATTTGCACTGCGTAAAGATGCACACAAAAAAATGGACCCCAGATGCGTCCAGGCTCTGTATTTCTGCGTATTTTATGCGTCTACAGTACAATTCTGATAATAATAATTCTAAAATTTCTAATAAGAATGATGCATTCTGGGATTGCATACAGTGCACGTGTATACACATGCGCACATACGCAATACAGTATACAATTTTGCTCTTGCGTTGTGTGTGCATGAGGCCTTAGTGATACACCCCCCTCCCAGCCATATCAGTTGTGGAAGGGACATTCCCTGCCCCACAGCTAAATGTACCAAAGGGGCAAGGAGGACCCCAGCCACAACTGATTGGGCTGGGAGGGGGTGTGTCAGTAATATTTTGTGCAGATTTGGTCCACACCAAGCCCAAGAACACCACTGCTGACTAGTATCACATCAATTGCTGTCTAGCCAATTCTTGATTCTATGAAAGGTTTAAAATACGTATACTTAAAGTAGTATTAAAGTCACTTTTGGCAAGAGGCATCATTTAAGGTAAGTCCTTAAAGCAGCACGGGGGGAGGGGGGGGGGGATTGTGACTTTAATGTCACTTTAAAGGAGAACTTTAGCCCCATAACAATGAATAGCTCATGTGGGGACTAGCTTCAAATGGCAGGAGCAAAAAGCAGCCCCTTGCCAACTTTTTTAAGGGCTTCCCTGCCCACTTTTATTAAAAGAAGTATCAAAAATACACAAAATGTTACCCTTGCATGGTTTTTTAGCAATCCTCATGGGACTTGTAGTTCAACAACATGGCCGGATTTGCTCACTTCTGCTCCAGACAGGTTTACAAACACTCTGCTCACCTACACTCTGTACATACCCTGCAGCTCTCTGCTACACTGGCCCATACCCTGACTACTGGGTGGAGACCTCCTCTGCCTCCCAGGTGGCGTTCTGAACTCTAGCCTGCCTCCTAACCAGTGGCGTAACAATCACCATAGCGACCCAGGCGGTCGCTATGGGGCCCGGCCATATGCCGTGCGGGCCGCCTGGGTTGCTATGGGATCCTCTGCCGGTGGCTTTCACTGGCGTCTGAAGACGAGCACGCCGCTGTTCAGATCATCTGTGCAGCAGCGCGTTCGTCTCCACAGAGTCAATGAGAGCCAGCAGCGGTGGAGCAGGCTGGACCCAGTGTTCTGTCAACCTCGCCAGCCTCTGACGTCACCGGCAGTGGAGGAGGAGGCGGGCCTGTGCTCGGCAGCAGGGGAGGAGTCGGGGCCCGGTGACGAAGAAGGAGGAGTCCTAACTTTACAGTTCTGCAAAGATGCTAGTTGACAGCAAGACATGAACCCAGGGTCGGAGTCTTCATCACACCCAGTAAACTACAAAGCCCCTGGGGCTCTAAAACCCATTCCAGGATTTACTAATTCCAGAGAATATCACAAATCAAGTTTTTCCAATGGAAGCAAGCATCCCGGAGCCCCTCAGCCTGTAAGGGTGACTGCAATCTTCTGGGTCCACTGTGGTGCTGTGCTGAGTGTCTTACTTTCTGCTCTGAAAACACAGGGGTCCCTCAGCACAATGGCCATTCAGAGAGCTCCTAGTACCATTTTACCAATTGGTACAAGGCATTCTCTGTTTGTACAATAGAAGGGGCAGTTCATGATGTCACTACCCCTCGTCCAATCAGAAAACACCTTGTATCCATTAATAAAAATACTAGCCCTTCTCTTAAAGGCGGTGTGCTACACAGATAGTTCCGGGACCCAGAAGATCGCGGTCAGCACTGTAGTAGCTCCAGCTAATACAATGCTTTACAGGATCCCGGAGGGACGATCAGGTATGACATATGCATATTTACATTGGGCCAGGCTGGACTAATGTAAGTATGCATAATAATTTATACCTGGAGTTCAGCTTTAAGATTACCAAGAGTAGGATTCCGGATTGTGAAGAGTAAAGTACAGTATGAAAGAAAAAACAACATTCTAACATGTGAAGATCTGATCAATGTTTTGTTTCAAAACAGTATGTAATCTCTTCCTTTTGATCCTTGCTGATTCATTTCCAAAGCCAAGATACAAACTCATGAATTAGTTGTTCTTTTAAACTCATAGGTTCAGCTATATACCCTCAGTTAATTATATGTAATATTGTATACATAAAACCAATATTCTTAATACTCATAAAGAAATATTCTTTCATAAAGCCACTAAAAAACATAAGACAACAAATAGTACATTCCTGGGGATCTTGGTTTTCAAGAAGGATCAATATAATATAGAGACCTAGTACATGTATAACAAATTACTCCCCTCCCCCAACACCACCACCACCGTCAAATTATCGGTGGTTAGCACTGGGGGCCTTAGTTTAAATCCCAGCTAGGACATTATCTGCATGGAGTTCGCATGTTCTCCCTGTACCTGCATGGAATTCCTCCCAAGCCAAAAAGAGATGCTGGTAGGTTAATTGGTGCCTTTCTAAATTGGTCTAAATGTATCAAACGAGTGTCTCAATTTAGATGTATACTTAGATTTCAATTCCTTATCCTTCCACATTAAGTTGCCATGTTGATATGGTGTAAAGTGGAACTAAAGCCCTGCTTTGAAAGATTGCATTGAGAAAGATTTTTTTCTATGTACATTGCATGGCAATTGCCATTGTATAGCCTGGCTCATTCTCAGCATGCCAACAATAGAGCCAGGTGCAGCCGATGATATAGTGTCTGTGTGCATGTGCAGGAGTTGCATTGTTAGTGGCCATCCAATGGTCAAAGAAAATCACTGCAGAACCTAGAGAAGCGACGAGGGGGTTAGTGGGGGTGTCTAAAGGAGCGGCAAACGACTTGTCACCACTGGAGGAGGGCACACTGATAGGTAAGTGTAAGTAAGTCTGCTTATAGATCATTTGCCCATACTCCCCCCAAATTTGTTGAAGCAAGAATGGCTTATAGATTATTTACACCCCCTCCTTATTTGTTGTAACAACAATAGATTCTAGATCATTTGCCCACACCTCCCCCTTCTTTTCCCAGACCTTGACTGGTATGCTGAAGTTAAAGCAATATGGGCACAAATAAAGCATGATTGTGCTATACGATGTGTCATGCAGAGTTCATAAAAGAAAAGAAGGTGTTAATGCATACCCCACAGTTGGTAAAAAGGAATTTTAAAACAAAACTACAGTTATACAAAATCAGTGATTTCATTGCTGTATAACAAGTCTTGAGTGAACTCAATCGGTAAGTGAACCGGCGCACTAGATATAAAAGAATACAACACAGAGACATAACAGTCTGGAGGCCTCTTCCTGTTTATTATTGCCAGACTATCTTTGTGCTTGGAGTTCTCAATCTAAGCAGGAAATGCTTAACCCAGAGGTCATGGTGACTATTGTAGGATGACAGGATTTAGGAATGACGTGTAAAAGGTGAATCGTTAGCTCTCAGTCATGTTTGGAGCCCTGTGCGGGTTCATCTGATAATGAAGTCAAGCCGTTTCTTGCCAACAATAAATTAATGAGGGCAAAGAAGAGCAGACTGAGTAGTAGGGAGGTGTTGATTTATTAATCATCCTTTGTTGTGCTGCTGAATTTTCCCCCTTCTAATAGACAGAGCTTTTCTCAACTCTTTTAACGCTTCACCCACCTGGACAGTTGAGATTTTGTCCAGGGCTACCGTTGGCGGCTTTATTGTAAACGTTTGTGTGCACATTATTTACACCTTCAGATGTGTAACTGGTTCTTAAATGACTTGTCCATTTTGTAAAAATGTATTTCAAAGGAGATTCTGACCCACCAGATAATCATTATTTATCTGTGTAGAAACACATCATTCTTTCCGCTTCCCATTTCACAGCACCTTTGTGAAAAAGAAACAGGACAACAATCTGGCTTTTAATTACATGTTCACTTATTATCATTAAATCTGAATGGGAGAACTGCAATTCAGTTTCAGCCTGAGATGACCCCAATAGAGGAATCTAAGATTTTTTTTTTTTAAAGCAAGGTGCATCAGCAAACTGCCACTTTGCATACATTACTGTATAGAATATTGATAAAATGGTTTAGGAAAAGTAAGTTTAAATATTAAAAATGAATCACTTATTTATCAATACACATTGAACATTTTATCTAAAGTTTTAAGACAAGCAAACAGTTATGTTTATGCTGCTTTCTTTCTTTTGTCTACAGCAGAACCATATGTAGAGCAATAGGCTGCACAGAAACAGTAAACAAAGGCCAGAAGTTTTTTTTTTTTTGTAACGTTTGAGCACTTATTATTATTATTATTATTACACAGGATTTATATATCTTCAACAGTTTGTGCAGCAATTTACAAAAATAAACGAAGATAGTCCAATTACAATGCATTTCCGTACAAGAGGATTAGGAGGTCCCTGCTCATGAGAGCTTACACTCTAAAACAACTTTTACATACTTAATTATGAACATTTTAAAGCTCATCTCCGGACTCCTATTTTTTTTTTTTTTAACTATACCCTTCTAATACCATCGCCGGTGATGTGTAACTTATCCCCCCACCTTGCTTGGAATTTTTTGTCATTTTGTTTTTTTTATGACTGATGACATCACTGGCAGAAAGAGCACTTTCTTCCTGTCCTCTGTTGGAGGGTTTAGCAGCTCTCCTCACATCACCGCCATAGTGTACACAGGGAAAAACAATATCCATGATGCTAAAGTGCCAGCTAGCGTGTGTGGGTGCACTGTCGGTGGGACTATCAGAAAGTATTAGTTAAGCAATAAAAATGTGGTTTTTTGATGACCGTAAACAGACCCCAGGTCAGCTTGCATACCTGCCAATAGTGATGTGCGAATGTGCCTGGGTTCGATTTGTGAGCTGTTTCTTGAACTCATTGTTAGTTCCTTCAATTGCTAATGTTAATTCTAACCCCTTTAAAGTCAATGGAGGATGAATCCTGAAAATCTATTCTGGCCATTTTCAAGGCTAATAGCCAAGGCAATGTCTAATAAAGGGCATGGGGAGCTGGTGGTACTGCCCATATGTGACTTAATGAGAAAGCATGTCAGCTGTGAAGTCAGAGGATGTATTAAAGAAGAATTCCGGGCAAATAAAATCTAAACCTGTGCAGTGGAGCTAACCTCCTTCCCCCCTCCCCACCTAAAAATGTTCCCCCTCTCTCCTTCTATCCAAAACAAAGAAACTTTTGGTTGAAATTTTGCTTTGAGGGCCCATTCACACCTGTGCGATAATTGCACACTACCGCACAATGCATCTACCGGGCGTTATAGTGCGGGAGGTGCGTTGTGCTGCCAATCATTTGAACGGCACTCCAAACTTTACTCCAGCCGCAATGCACTTGACCATGCCCCAATACGTGGTACCAGATTGCATGCACTACTTTTTTTTGCCATAACACACCGCAATGCGGTACCATATGTTGCGGCGCAATCAAGCACATGCTTGGAACGAGGGATGCACAGATACTTTTCGAGTACCAGTGCAGATACTTGGCATTTTCATGAGAACTATCAGGGTTGCAGCGGTTGCAGCTGGGACCTGGCTCTGACACTCCACCACTGTACTGAAATCATTTGTCTGTATTGTTTTAGAAAAACTGTCACATGACAATAAACAAAAATGTATCAGTACTCGTACTTGTAAGTACTCGGCAAGTACCAGTACTCGTACTCGCAAAACTGGTATCTGTGCATCCCTTTATTTATATTTATAAAAACAAAATCATACATTAAAACAGAGATGGACAAATCCCAGGAGCTCCGTGTGCTCCTTATAAATGACAGCGACCTCCTAACTTTTGAATTTTTCTCTCGTCTAGTCTTGGAGCTCAAAAGTATCGGTACATGTACTCGTACGTGTACCGAGTACTGTACTTGGTATCTGTGCAACCCTACTTGGAACCATGCGATTAACGCACCGCACTGATGTAAAGCTGCCCTTAATACTCTTGAATTAGCTCAGCAGCCTGGCCATTTTCAGATGGATATAATCACCATCATTTAGCTAACAGAATTGTTTCACATCGGTTGGGTGTCATTCTAATGCATATTTAGGAATGCGGTGCTATGTGGCTCAGAGTTTAATTCTCGGCCAGCTGGATGTCTGGATGGGAAGATACTTGTCATTACATTGTGCAGTACAGTATTATATTATTGATGTATTACTGAGAATACCTTTAGGCAAAGCTTGTTCTTTTATCAGTCTAAGTTTTTTGTTTGTGAATGAAAGAATACAATTATGCCCACAATATCGGAAAAACAAAATCCTGCAAACTTTCAGTGCCAAAAATGATGGATTTCTTTCTCGACAATGGCAGTTATAATTGACTTATACAAGACAAGTGCAGAATGCAAAATGACTTCAAGTCCTCTTTGTACCTCACAAAAAAAAAGTACTACAATGTGCTGCTCTTCAGGGTGTTCTAGTGGCTGTTGACATCAGATGAAAGTGTCACTAAAGTCATAAAACTAAAATGTCCTATTTGCTTCAGCATGACATTTAACATCTCTCACTTTAAATTTCTATGTCCATTTAGTCCCCATAAATACCTGCGACTAGATGCCGAGAACCACATTTATATATATTTCCTATATGCCTTTGTCCACATTTCTGTTTGCCTTCCTAATATCTCCTATTGTAGTCACACATGTAGAAGCACTGTGCTCAGAAACTAGTACACTGTTTTTCGTACTACTCCCTCACAGCTCCACCCTTCCTCCATAATGCCCTGCCCATAACCCCACCCACTTCTCTACTCTGCCAGCCTCGCTTACAGCCTGGAGCCCAGCTGCAAGTAGCATGTAGCCCTAGGCATTGTAGCAGATAACCCAGAGGCACAGAAAACAGCAGAAGCTGCTACTCAGAAGTGGCAGGGATATGCAGTGTTTTTAAGAATTTTTTGGAGCATAATAACTTTTTCTATTTCACAATGCAAAGTTTGTAAATACAAGTAATGCTTAGCAAGGTTTTGCCCCTGTGGAAAAGGCAAATGTTTGCCCATAGCACCATGCTGATACTGTGTATTGTAGACACAAACTAGCCACTGGAAACAGTGCAATTAAATACAACAATGGGTCTTCTCAGTCCTCTTGTGTGCACATCTACGTAACCCTGCTGAATAGGTGATTAGCCTTTAATAAAGATGTTTTTTCAACCCCAAGTAAACGGAGCCACATGTACAACAGGTAATATATATTTTGAGGATTATGTAAATTGTGGGATGATCCATCACATTTAAGCTTCGCTGACATTATCATGGCACATTTTTTATAGACTTACTTAGCTGATAGGAAAAGGTCACCAGTTGTGTTTGCCTTCTGGGCCGACTGTTCCCGGGGCTCTCCTAAGAAGATAGTTGAAGTTATATTTATGCCCCAAGTCCTAGAACCAACATGTAATCATTCGAAGAAAAAGACATTGCTCTGCACAAGGGCATACAGAATGACGCTACACTTATTTTTATCTAATATTATGCACCTTACAATTTGTATCTTTCCAAAATTTAGGCTGCTAAGATATTACTATTACTTATATTTCTAGGCAGTGGTGTATTTTAGTTTTTTACTGCCCAAGGCAGGACTAAACTCAGCATCCCCACATCCTAATTTGCCCCTCCCTTCTTCGGGACGCAGAAGCGATCTGGCGACAGGTAAGTCGCCAGGATCGCTTCTGTTGTAAAGCCGACAGTCGGCTCTACAAGTTTAAACAGACTCCCGGCGGCAAAAGTCGCCGGGAGTCTGTTTAAACAGCCCCGATGCTGGCGACGTACACTGTACGTCGTCAGTCACGAAGGGGTTAAGACATTTTGCGTAACCTGTCAGTCACTGGGTACAGTGCACATGCTGTATCCTGCATCTGACAGGTTGCCCTATTAGCAATGCAGAATACCACCAGCAATGCAGGATAATATGAAGCTACATACTCTGTGTTTCTCCGGGGTGGTGGCCTGATGTCCCCAGGGTCTCAGGTGGGCTGTTCGGGCTCTCAGCTGACTCTGCGGCATCTCAGGTCCAGAGCTCATAGTTCTCATTGATAGAAGGCACATGTACCAGACAGAAGAGAGGCTCTGTAGCAAACTGCCTGTCCCTGTCCGCTATAATGTTTTGCCTGTAGGGGAGAGGAGAAAAGTCAGTACTCCCCTTTTGGACTTGTAAATCCTAATTGCATTAGCCTTTAACTACTCGACACCTTACACTTAGTCAGAATTCCACACCTAAATACTCTATATTTAGAACTATGGGGTAACCTTTTTTTCCAGATAGTTGTCTTTAGGGTCATGGGAGGACATATACTAACATCCTCCCGTGACCCAAAACTCAGTATATAGGCTATTGCCCACTATATGTTGAGAGCACCGCAGCTGGGACAAATCCCAACAATACAGTCGAGAGCCATCCCACTGGCGGATTGACAGCGAGCTCTATCTAGAGGCAGAGCCAAATATGTCCGCCACTCCCAATCTGTCCCTCCAGTCAACACCGAAAGATTGGAGAGGGGGAATCCCTGTGGGGAGCGGTGACTGACAGTCATCGCTCTCTGCAGGGAAATAATTGGAAAGTGACCGATCAGTGGTATGTTTTTGCTCACTTCCCCCCCATAGTTCTCCTTTAACTATGCAAACCGTCTATTCATCCCAAATTACCAAATTTGTTATTTAAAAAAAGCAAGTATGAAGGAAAAGTAGTGATGAAAAAAGCACCATGTCAGTTTAACCATCCGTTTTTGTGTATTAATTATTTATGGCCTTTCTAAATGGCAGCATAGTAAGAGTGTGTCCTTTACCTATTGTGTTATAATGTGTCCTTTTCCCATCTTCAAAAGTTGGGAGGTTTGATAGCTATATCATATTATAACATTTTACATTCAGCACATTTCCTGTCTGTCTCTATATTCTGATTTGGACATCATGGCCTTCAGTCTGGTTTGAACATTTATGTGATTTATATGTTATGGATATTTATAATGACAGGGGACTAGATAGGATGTGCATCATGTATGTGTGTGGGAAAGGGGGTGGCTTTTATCATTTTCACCATAAGAGCTTTACCTAAAAGCATCCCTGGCCACACCAAACCCACAGAGAAAGAAGGAAATAATTCTAACATTTGCAAACAGTGCCATGTAAGAATGTGTCCTACTAGCACAGAGGATCATGACAAGTCTGTTTAACATTGACAGGATTTCATTATTTCCAAAAATGAGTGACCCATAGGAGGTACCACACATGAAATGGAAGGCCAGAGGCAAAATACAGCATTGCATTTGACATGAGAGTATGAAGAGACTAAATTGCACCAGCTGTAGACACACAGCAGCAAAGCCACCTGCTGCGAGCAGAAGATTCTCAGGGTAAACAGGAATGTTTGCATAAAGAGGTGTGAAGCCCGCTGGGTCAGACCCACTGTGCAATAGCTTGCTTTTCATCTGATGCTCTGTGAAGTGTGAACTCAGGTGAAGTATGACATTATGAGAGATCTGCATCACATTACAATGGGAACAGCACTGCATGGAGCTATCAAAACATCCAACGTTTCCTATGCAGTGATATCATATTTTTCCGGACACTGTTGACTAGGTTCCTCCCAACAGTTGTTGGATTAAAAAATATATATAGATAAATATCCTGTTTCATTAAATTGATTACTACACAACACACAAATGTATATACTGTGTATGTATATATTATATATATATATATATATATATATATATATACACAGTATATAGATATATTTTATAATTTTTATTAAGAAATGGATTACACAATATGCACAGCATCCCTCACATTTTACTGTTGGTGTGAGAAAGTATTGGCATGGTTTAACAGTGGCATCTAGTGGATGATGAATACATTCCTGTTTTGATTAACGCTCCTAACATCAGCAAAGCTACAATATCTCACATCAATGCAGTTATTTTTTACATTTTAAACAAAGAATAAATAAAGTGTATCTATAGCAAAAACCTTTCTTTTAGTTTTGTATAGAGTGGGGAAGACTTTGACACTTGTTCAGTTTTACTGCCATCGGAGGCTCTGTTGGAGAGATGCCTTTACCTCCTAACTGGTAAACAGTGTGGAAGTGAGAGGAATTCTTTCTAGCAGCAACACAGACAAAATAATTTTTTTAGGTTAATTAGGGGGAAAAGATAAAAAAATCACCAGCGCCAAATAAGTAACTGCTCCCGAGGATAGTTCCAAGAATCTGGGGGCAGCTCCTCACAGTCAGGGAAAACCGGATGTCTAATGGAAACAAAGCAAAAGGAGCACCTCCATAGTGTAAAACTGATTTATTTGAAATAAAAATGACAGCTGAAATGGTACTTACAAACAGCCAGTAAAAACAAGCATAGAGAGATTCCACCATCTACCATATTTTCGTTTGTCCATCTTGAAGTGTCCAGAGGTTTAATCTCTCTATGCTTGTTTTTACTGGTTATTTGAAATAAAAATGACAGCTGAAATGGTACTTACAAACAGCCAGTAAAAACAAGCATAGAGAGATTAAATCTCAGGATATATATGGTAGATGGTGGAGGTTTTAGTGCTGAGCCGAGGCCATCTGCACACTATTCCTCCTTTGGTTAACCGAAGGAGGAATAGTGTGCAGATGGCCCCGGCTCAGCACTAAAACCTCCACCATCTACCATATTTTCGTTTGTCCATCTTGAAGTGTCCAGAGGTTTAATCTCTCTATGCTTGTTTTTACTGGTTGTTTGTAAGTACCATTTCAGCTGTCATTTTTATTTCAAATAAATCAGTTTTACACTATAGAGGCGCTCCTTTTGCTTTGTTTTAATTAGGGGAAAGCTAGAACCTCTGCCAGCTTTTTATTGTTTCTTTCCCTGTTGTAGATTTTCCTCTCCCTTCCTGTCTGGTAAAACGTTTTTCCCTGAACAGAAAGTGAGGGGAAATCTCTCTAACAGAGTCTTGGATAGCAGTAAAACCTGACAGAGGTTCCAACCCTCCCCCACTCTATCCAAACCTAAAAAAAACACATGTTTTAAGTATAAAAACACTTAAAGCAGTTATGTTAAGAAAAAGAGTTATGCTTGCATTGTTTAGCCCCATCCTACAGTCCTATATAGGATCACATAACAAATGTACTACATGAACGGATAATGGAAAATTGTATTCAAATCCTTACTGTAATTTACCTTTCCTGACTAATCTCCATGGCAGCATACGAATGGGTAGGCTCCACCCCACTTACACCGTATAGCAGGGGTAGCAAATTAAAATTCAGCAAGGTCCAGTGAGCAAAATTCTCACCAAGCCAAGGTTATTTCAGCTGCATTCTAATGTGGAATGAGCATCAGCACTGTGTCTGGAAAAAAGCTCTAGCAGCTGTATGTTGCAGTGCAGCTGCTAGTGAGTTTTCCCGGACACAGTGCTGATGTGCGGATCCCAGCGTATCACACTTTTTTTTTTCACTTTTTGTTAGAACATTTCATCAACTTCTATGGGCACATGCAGTGTGATGCCGTTGTACCATGTCGTGGTTGGCTTCACTGAAAAAAAGTACAGCATCCATCAGAGTGCCTCTTACATCAGTTCTCCCCATCAGAGTGCACCTTACATCAATGTTTCCCCATCAGAGTGCCCCTGACATCAGTACTCCCGATCATAGTGCCCCTTTACATCAATTGACCCAAGTAGAGTGCCCCTTACATCAGTTCTCCCCATTAGAGTGCCCCTTACATCAGTTATTTCCACTACCATCAGATTTCCCCTTACATCAGTTCTCCCGATCAGAGTGCCCATCTATGTCAGATGTCCCCATGACAGTGCCCCCTTAGATTAGGTGTCCCTCAGAATGCCCCCTTGCGTTAGTTGTCCCCATGAGAGTGCCCCCTTGCGTTAGTTGCCGCCATCAGAGTGCCCTCTTGCATTAGGTGCCCCCCGTCAGAGGCACGGTGATGGGACACCCAATGTAAAGGGATACTTTGATGGGGACAAGCAATGTAAGGGGGTACTCTAATGGCAGTAACTAATGTAAGAGGGCACTCTGATGGTGGCAACTAATGTAAGGGGGCACTCTGATGGGGGCAGCTAATGTAAGGGTGCACAACAATGAGAACAACTAATAATTAGTTGTCCCCATCAGAGTGCTCCCTTACACTGGTTGTCCCCTAAAGGCCCTGTTTAAACCAATGCTGTGAGTTAATCGCACGGGTTTGCGCGATTAATGCATGCTACCGTGCAACACACCTACTGTCTGTTACAGTGCGGCAGGTGCGTTGCATTGAATTCATTTAAACGACACCCCAAAAGCACCTCTTGGCTGCATTACTTTTTTTCACCGAACTAGACCATAATGCAGGCTTTTGCAGTACCGAGCATTGCAGTGTGGTCAAACGCATTAAAGCCAGGAGGGGGTTTTGGGGTGCCATTCAAATGATTGGCAACACACCTGTCACACTGTAATGCACGGTAGGAGCTTGCATGGTAAGGTGCGTTAATCGCATGGACCGTGCTATTAACACACTGCATTTCTGTGAATGGACCCTTAGAGTGCTCCTTTATATTGTCTTCACATTCCTCTCATTTCCTAGTAGTTTACTTTGCTATGGAGGCAGTGATGGGAGGGGTTGGGAGACGTGGCTGGGAGACAGGGTAGAGACCTCCTCCCAAACCTTTACAGCTTACATCAAGTGTATATGTTATGGAGGGCGTATGGATTTGTTTGATCTACATACAGTATGCCAAAAGTGGAACATGGGTGAGAAAGTATTTTATTGTTTAAACTGATATTCTTGCTCAACAATCCAACATTCTCTATAAATATAACTCTATGCATTCCCTATACCTGCCTGGTATTTTTTGCTTCTTTAAAAATAATTTTATTCATTAGTATTATCAAGGTTAACATCACTTTGCAAGAGCTGAGAATAAAGCCTTGCTATTTCAATAAAGCATCTGCAGTAACAATACAATCTGAGGAAAAAATGAATTACATTGATGGTCCTTGTTACAGCTTCAACTTTAGGTCAGTGGATATTCCTTCAGAGGACACTACATGACCCACATATTTCACCAATATCAAATTGCACTTATCTAATGACAACTTTGGTCCTTCCTTCTGAGGTCAAGTACATTCATCACTATCTTTCCATGTTCTTCAAGAGTCCTCCCAAAGACAATATTATTATCAACCTTTATTAGCAAGGTTTCTAGCAGATGTGTGTCTCTCACTATGTTTTCCATTAGCCTCTTGAGTCTTAGAGTAGAGATACATGATGTCTCTAAATTGTCTGGGTGCATTGCGATATGTGTCACAGTTACTTACCTCCCACAATTCTGCGCCAGCACCTCCTCACACCGCCTGGCTGTGCACACTTCTGGGTTTAACCCAGAGTGTTGTGACTATGTTAAATGACACATCACATGCTTGCTGGATCTGTCATTTAAACTGGAGCAGGAAACATAGTTTTTGCTTGAGCAAGGAACTACTATGCTTCCGTAAGCTCCCCAAGTTTATGTATGCCGCAACGTCAGCCTTTGTGCCTGCAGCCCACTGCACCCCCCACCATGCCCCTGCTGCCCCACAGTCAAGCCGTTGTTGCCCTGCAGCCAAGTCTTCACTGTACCAGCAGTCTCCATGTCTCCATTTCACTCACAGCCAATACTTTGTTCCATCCTTAGCCAAGCCTCTACTGCACCCGCAGCATCTGCTGTGCCACCTCTGCACCTACAGAACACCAGCTACCTCTTACATTCCACTTGCAGAGAAAGCAGCTGCAAAGAGGAGAAAGGTCCACATCTTGCCCCATGACAATATAAGTTGATCCACTTCTTAAAAGAAAGCCATACCTTTTCCTTGGTTTTATTCCTCTTTTGGGTCAAAGGAGTACATTTACTAATGTACTCCTTTGACTCAAAGTCAGCATCTAGTGGGCTACAGCGCAGAGACGCACTGCAGCAGAGAAAGATCGTGACAATATTGTCGGGATCCACCCCGCTACCTGATTGACAGCTAGCTCTGCCTCTCCAAAGCCAGTGCCAGCTATGCCAGCCCCCTCCCCTGTCTGTCCCTCCAATGAGCACAGACACAGAAGTAATAGAGAGAGTGGAGGGGGGAATCCCTGAGGGGAGTGGTGACTGAAATTTACTGCTCTCTGCAGGGAGAAGACCGTGAGCTGAGCAAGCAACAATTTGTGACCTGTAGAGCCGGTGTGTAACAGCTGCAGTGTAAAGTATTAGGAAGAATACATTTTACTCTACCAATACGTTTCCTATAAGGCCCAAACACTAAACCACTTGCTACCCATGAGAAGGTTCAGGGCTTTTTTCTAAAACACAAAATCCTAATTCTCCTGGAGTATTCTCTGAAGGAATGAACCTCTTTTAAACTTGCTGTATATGAGTGTGTGCTCTTTGCACAGCCAGAGTCTAACTCGTTTGATAAAAAATAGTTCTACTCCTCCACTAGCATATTGTATGTCTGCCTATCCACCCATGTAACATCATACGACTTCCAAATCCATATCTTTCCAATATCTACATCTTTAATCCTTCCTTTATTTTTCCAACACACAGGCAAAATAGCACAATGATGCTTCAGCTTGTCAGCAGGTTATTCCTCTGGCACTAACTTAAGCCCTTGAAAAAATACACATTTGGATCCATTGCCCTCAAAGTAAGAACTGAAACTCTCTTTACACCTCTTGAACTTTGCTCTCCAGCAGGTAAAATTGCTATTCTTTTGTTATTTTTTTTTTCTTTCTCTCGTTATTTTGTTCTCTGTAGAGCACAGAAAACTGATCTTGTTATAGGTTGTAGTACTGGCTTTATCTAAGAAAGCTGATTTTGGTTCCCACTAGAATAGCAACTCTGGTATTTGATTTTATAGCAGCTAGATTCTTAAAGTCCTATGTTAAGCAAGACATTTTAAAGTGACACTAAGCTCAAGAGTTAAATCTCAAACATGCATTCAAGTACCCTAACTATTAACAAAAATGTATCTTATTTGTGTATCACTCACTTGTAGATCCTGAAATCATCTCTGAATTGGTGCTGACACTGTCCTTCCTTCTGGAGGGTGGCTACTTTTGTTCCCCATGGTCCCTGTTTGTGTTGTAAAGTAGCCACCGCTCCAAGCTCACTCCCGTGATGGACTACAATCTCACATTTAGTTTACCAATTTCTATTGAGATTGTAGTCCATCACGGGGGTGAGCTTGGAGCGCTGGCTACTTTACAACGCACACAGGGACCATGGGGAACAAGAGTAGCCGCCCTCCTGAAGGAAGGACAGTACCAGCACCAATTCAGAGATGATTTCAGGATCTACAAGTGAGTGATACACAAATAAGATACATTTTTGTTAATAGTTAGGGTACTTGAATGCATGTTTAAGATCTATTAAAGTTATTAATGCTTTTAAGTACCCTAACTATTAACAGAAATATAGCTTATTTGTGTATGTCTGAATTTGTGTTGACACTGTCCTTCTTTCTGGAGGGTGGCAAATTTTGTTTCCCATGGTCCCTGTGTGTGTGTGTGGTAAAGTAGCCAACGTCCCAAGCTCAATCTAAGTGATAGACTACAATCTCAATACAAATTAGTAAACTAAATGTGAGATTGTAGTCCATCACGGGAGTGAGCTTGGAGTGGTGGCCAGTTTACAACACACACAGGGACCATGGGGAACAAAAGTAGCCACCCTCCAGAAGGAAAGAGTGTCAGCATGAATTCAGAGATTATTTGGAATCTATAGCCGAGTACATTTTTGCTAATATGGTACTTGAACGCATTTTTAAGGTTTAATTTCTGAATTTAGTGTCACTTTTAATCCCTCTTGTGAGCTATGGGCCCTTTTGCTTCTGGGCTCTATAGAAGTGGATGGTTGGGGGTTTGCCCTCTAGTTACCCTTACTAGCCATGCCAAGATGCTGATTAAACTTTGGATTACATTTTGAAATGTTTTAATTTCTAGCAAATCATTACATCACACATTCAGCAATATTTGGGCAATTTACTTGTTCTGTAGTGTGTGTATCCAGCATGAGTGCCTTTACATATTGTTCTCAATGGCTGAATTACGGCTTGCATTAGAAAGAGCTGATCAGGGTCTAAATACTATGCTGTCAGGACAAGGCTATTATACTTCCAAAATCAATGCTTACAGCAGGCAGACGTATAAGATTAATAACATTTTCAAAAAGCATAAACCTGGTACTTATCTACCATAACAACTCACTATCTGCCTCTATAATACAGCTAAAGGCATTTTTCACAATACCAACATTTTCTTGATAGATTGACTTTAATTCTGATAAATGTGTATTCCAATGAGCCGTTTCACAGTCAGCAATGTCATGTTTTATTACTGAAATTAAAAAAAATGTTCAGAAAGCACAGAAGGTATTTTCCTTGAGTATAGCTGATAACAATGCAGGGCTCTGTATGGATCCAGCGCACATACATTTTATACCTCCTGCAGGCTGAATAAAAGCCATCTTATCGACATAAACATTTTATCAAAATTTCATCAGGAAGGTAAATCTCGCAGTGGCAATATCCATATATCACACCAACACACAAGAAACACAGGACCCGTTAAAAATGTTAATGGCAGCACAACATCTGAAAAAAAAAAGTCTCTAGTACTTTCCATTAGCTAGAAATTACAAAGAAATCTGCAGCCAGTCATTTCAAATCATTGGCATTATTCAGCAAGCTTTAATTGTAGTGGAAATGAGGGCTGGTGGATTGACTGCAGGGATCGATTTGAGAAACATGAAAGAGAACTTTTATTTGCTGCGAATAGCAAGACTGGGCAATACTCTTGTTCAGTTCATTCTTCATGTTTGGGAAAACTCCTCCAGGGTATATTACTCTGTACCTAGTTCGGAGGCTATTAATGAAAATCTAGAATGCTAAGGGCTACTTCATGTGATTCATTGTGTTGAAGCTTCATAGCTACGTTAACAAAAAACATCAAAAATGTATCTATGAGGCAAAGTCTTGTTTTCTTTTTATTTGGCTCACACTGATGCAGGAGGGGAAGGCTTATGCAGGTGCTATAAAAAAAAGGAATCGCCCATTAAGAGATAAAATAAGAATTCTGGAATACAACTGCAGACAAAAGTATTCCCTAGTCCAGGGGCACAGGCAGTGACATAATATTATTATCCTACAAAATATACAACTTGCATCTTTCCTATTGATCGATGTAGTCAATGTATATTCTATCATACCATGAACTTTCTTGTTAATTTGTATCAAGAGACTGTACATTAGAAAAATATGCATTCCATATTAAGCATGTTTTATTTAAAAAAAACTGCCGAATCATAAACCCAAACGCCAAACAAACAGCCAAATACACAAATGAAATACAAATATGGGAACTGTTTTACCTGGCAAAAAATGTGTACTCCTGTCTATTTAGCTCTCACGGCTCATTCCTGTCTGGCAGGGCAGGTTATGTGATTATTCTCAGCTGCAGGTAAGTAACACTTAGGCTAGGTTGACACCTAGGCGATTTAGCACACGGATTTAGCCGCGCAATATCGCGCAAAACACATTCTTATTGATGTCAATGGGGCCTGGTCTCAAAGACATCTCTGTGCATTGAAAACCGTGTGGTTTTCGCACAGTTTTCAAAGCAAAATCGTCTAGGTGTCAACCTAGCCTTACAGGTCCTGTCCCTGGACCCCAGCCTGTGATTGGAGAGTAAAAGGAGAAATAGATCACTGATATCATACTCTGCTTTCTCCCTCTAGCCGCATCCTTCTCGCACTGCAGCACACCTAAGTGGCTCCTTGTGCTGCCTCTCCCTCTCCTGGTCTGAGCTCTGCAGTACAAAGAGTGCAAAAGGGAGATATCAGGTCAAATTTAGGTGCTTACACGACTTGCATTTAAAAAATACATTTAATGATATATATATATGTCTCAACACCAATGTACCGTGTTTCCCCGAAAGTAAGTAAAAAAAAATAAGACACTGTCTTATTTTCGGGGAAACACGGTATGTCTTTTACCTGCCTGGAGTTCAACTTTAAAGTGGAACTCTGAGCAGACAAGTAACTACACATTTCAAATAGATAAGGAAAGCCTATTACGCCTGTCAAAGGATTTGTAATACAGTCCAGCTAACCTTGTGAATGACACATATCTGCCAGACAGCATAGGCAGGTGATACATCTATTTCCCAATACAGTTTTGCAGTTCCTCCCTCCAGTCTGCTCACTGGACAATACATCAGCATTATCACATGCAGACATTTCTGTTGTGGGAAGCTGCAAATCAGAACCAGGAAATAAAAAAAATGGAGACATCCTCCTGTTTATGCAACATGACATGGTTCCGTGAATCAAAAGACTGGCCTAAAATAACAAAAATTCCTTGTCAGATGAACTAGCTATCTATTTCAGCTTTGTATGTAACAGGTTTGTCTGGCATTCAGCTTTAAAGCGTACCTTTACCCCCTCTCACTGAAGCACAGGAAAGCTCTGCATTCGGATATGAAATCATCTTATATTCATTATAGTTAAACATTTTGTTACTTACAATTCCTATTTTACCACTTCCTTTAAAGTGAGGCACTGGTGATGTAGCCCTGACCTTACAGAATGTTAGCACCAGTGCCTTCCTGGGAGATCTGTAAACTGCAAAACCTCACAAGATCGTAGGGGAAACGCGTTTTTCCACATTAGATGATGTGCACCAATGAGGCAGACCAAGTGTTCCAGGAAGTAAAGGAAGATGGATGTATCTGCCCTAAGAAAAATAAAGTATGTAAAGAATAAATAGCCTGCAATCATCTATAAATATTCACTTGTAGCTTGTTGTTGCAAAACATTTCTTAAGGTCTCTTTGTGGTTATTTTTAAGATGATTTTTTATGTATCTGATGCTCATTTTTGCACCGTGGGCTCAGGTTCTCTGTGCCGTCCCCTGGCTGGGCAGCAAACACTATTAGGCAGTGCAGCAGGGCAGGCAGCATCCGTGAGCAGCTGACTGATATTACAGAGAGACCCGTCTCTCTGACTGGCTGTTTGTGTTCCTGGCATGGGTACGCACTCTGCACCCCAGAGTGTTTTTTTACAGCTTCCCGTGCTATGTGACTGTCAGAACTTAAACAGAAGTTTAAGACCAAAGCCGCCAGGAGGATACTGTCAGGTGAGGTGACTATTTGCCATTATAATGGCATTGTATTACTAGTACCTTCAGCCTACAGCCTTACAGCCACATATCATTTAGGGAACTAGCATGCTCTTATTGTCCCTGTACACCTTCCACATTTCACCCAGGGAACTACAAGTCCCAGCATGCCCTCATTGTCCCTGTACACTCCCCACATGCCACCAAAGGAACTACAAATCTCAGCATGCCCTCATTGTCCCTACAAACCCCTGTGGTGGGGATCTGTTGCCTATAGGGGAAATGTAGGGGGGGTCTGATGCCTATGGAGGGGTGGATGGGATGGTATTATACTGAATTGCAGTACAATGTAATGCTCTGATTTGTAGTCCTCTCTGGCTGATGGTATTCTGCATTGCTGTCTAATGTTTTGCTGGGATTTATAGTCTTCTATAGCCGGTGCCATTCTGCATTGCAGTTTAATATATTGCTTGTATTTGTAGTCTTCTCCTCTGCATTGCTGTATAATGTATTGCTGAGCTTTTCATATGGTATGTACTTGTGGAAATGCTCAGTATTGGCAGCAATACTGTGGGTGCCTGGAGGCGAATGGGTTTCAGTGTTTCTTCAGGGAGATGTTGTAATGTTGGAGTTAGTGATATTGGAATTGATGTAGTGATATTTGTTTTATAAATATGATTTTTAGGGATTGTCCTGTGTGCGGCGGTGGAAGATGGCGGACACAGGTACTCGCTTTGGACATCAGAGCATTTGCATAAGTACGATTACCCATGCAAATACTCGGTATCGCGGCCGATACCGATGCTTGTATCGGTATCGGTGCATCCCTAATGATTTTAATAGACCCAGGTGTACTACCTTATGTAACGCCTTCTAGCAGACTGAAGACTCCTGGAAGGGCACTTGGATCTATGGTTTGAATGTTCATAACTTCCTAAGACATTCATGCGTCGCCAGTTTTTTTTTCTATTGCATTAAGAAGTGTTACATCCAGAAGGACGGGGTGGTGATATAGTGGGGGTGCACACACTTTGTTCTACACCGGGCGCCTGTAACTCTGGTTATGCCACTGCCGGCTATCCTCCTTTCAAAATGGAAACAGCAAATAAAACACAATATAAGAAAAGTAGAATAGCTTATATCACTAATCATCCGATAAGAAACCTATTTCTTGTTTGGCAATATTAAATCCTTAATGTTTTGTGTAGTGCTTTCTACCCCTTATGCAAATTTTTTTTAAACTGGTTAAAAAAGATCGCCATGAATGCTGACATATTGTCAATAGAACTGTCAGACACTAACAGGGTTATTCACAAAAGGGTGAAGAGTTTGGAGAAGGCAGGAGAAGTGAACAATCTAGGACAGGGGTGCCCACAATTTTTTGTTTTAAAGGAGAACTATGGGGTCAGTGTTTTTCCCCATAGTTCTCCTTAGGGTAACGGGAGGACACAAACTAGCATCCTCCCGTCACCCTAAGCTCAGTATACAGCAAGCTACAGCTCGCGGTATACTGAGACGCCGCAGCCGGAGCGGATCCCGACATCGACGTCGAGATCCGCCCAGCTGCGTGAGTGACAGCTGGCTCTGCCTATCTAGAGGCAGAGCCAGCTGTACCCTCCCCCGTCCGTTCCGCCAGTCAGCGCTGGCAGATCGGAGCGGGGAGAGGGGAATCCAGCCCCTCCCCCTGTCACGGCAGAGAGCCGTGACAGGATCGAGAGGTGAGCGAACCCGGTATGTGTTCGCTCACCTCCCGATCTACTGAGCCGACCTGTGACAGTCTCATTGTCACAGGTCGGCTAGAACTATGAGGTGAGTGGAAATCACTCATCTCATAGTTCTCCTTTAAGATCTACTTTTCAAATGACGAGCTACATGAGATCTACCAACTAAAAAAAACCCTCCCTCGCTCTCTCTACTTGCTCATCCTCCTGGCTGTCTCTCCTCTCTCCTGGCTGTCTTTCCTCACTCTCTCTCTCCTGGCTGTCATTCCACGTTTTCTCTCCTGGCTGTCTCGCCTCTCTCTCTTTCCTGGCTGTCTCTCCTTGCTCTCTCTCCTGTCTGTCTCTCCCCGCTCTCTCTCCTCGCTCACCCTGCTGTATTTTACAAACAGTGCAGTGCAGCAGGCTGTGCAAACTAATATTCTTTGATGTAATACATAGCACTTCAACCACCAGTATCCACCAGAGAGGTGTCAGGGAGCTTGGCTCAGCAGACTCAGGCTCATAGGTAATCATGTGTGCACAGCTAAATAAATATACCAAAATGGAATAAAGGGGCCACCATTCACACCCTTCGTGATCTACCAGCATCAGCTTTCAGAGCTACTGGTAGATCACGATCTACCTAATGGGCACCCCTGATCTAGGACAACATATCTGATTTGGAAAAATTCTGCAATTCAGCTCACTTTCCAGTTCAGCTATGTTGTCCTAGAGTGTTCACTTCTCCTGCCTTCTCCAAACTCTTCACCCTTTTGTGAATAACCCTGTAAATTATCATGCAGATTGGCCGAATAGCTGTGTACAGCCAATGCTTCTAGTATTTCTTCTATTACTTCTGAATAACAATACATTTTTTAAATAGCAAAGTAAAGGTATAAATAAGAACGAATGCTTATGTACAAAAATCATGTGGTCAGACTCACACTACAGATATTATTGCCCTTCAATGATATCATGCCCCAGAATTAGATGCTTCTGCTGCTTTCAATACAAAGATACTCTTGCCAGCTGCAACTACCCATATGTCATTTTGACTGGTCTATTAATATTAAACTGACAGGACCTGCCCATAGGAAAACTGTTAGTTTGAATGTCAGCAGCTGTACAGCAGTCAACGCTACAACAAATTGTGCTCCATATGAAATAAGCCAAGCTCCTTCTCTTCACTGACAAGCCATCTGAAAAGGACTACTACTCTTAGATAAAGGAGCGTGCTGGCTGCTTAAACCACTGCATTATTTAGCAAAATGTTAATGGTTAAAGGTCATGCATACAATGGATCAAAGAGAGATCAGGGTAACTCCCAGCACCACTTATGTAATTTAACCAACCTACTACCTGCCTACTCTCCTCAAAAAACTGCCTATATACTGATTGCATACTTGGCCAGTCCAGTGATGTCATGGGTCCACCTTATTACTGTACTGAAGTCACTTACATAATGACATGTAAGTTACAGGCAGCAGTGCCGTGAGGCTGGGCAGGTATGAGGACTCCTAGGGTGCATGTCTATGACAGGAAGAGTTTGAACGACAGTGGTCAATATTAACCCTGAAAGAGGAGCAGTGTCATCTAGCATAATAATAACAGTTTCTTGGGGGGCCAGCGCCAAATCAATGATGAATATTGCAGCGAAAGCTGCGTGTTTTATTTTTATCTGTGCTAAACAATTTATTTTAGAAAGCCGAAATTGGGGGTGGCTAACACGCAAGCGGGATGGGCGCTCTTCTTTTGTGGTTTTTTTCAACTTGTAACTTATACTAACTCTTTGGACTCTCCTATATACATAATCTTGAATCTCTATGCCCCTAATTCCCATCAAATTTGATTTCATAACAAACTTTTCAAGAAATTATTTGTTAAACAATAGGGATCTTTGATTATACGCAGAGACATGCACCTGACATGGTTCCTTCGCCTTTACTGCAACAAAAATGTCATGATGAAGACCTTTACCATGTATGGAGGTGTCTCAACGCAACTGTAAGAGATTGCACATTTTACTCCTCCCATCGTAATACCTACTCAAGAATTTAGTTAATTGCAGTGGATAGATGTATTTTAGTGAAGTGAGTGATGCCTCAATCTATCGCATAAGTTAATCTAACCATACCCCTACTTTCATTACCCTCACTGATAAATACTTTTCTCCTGATATTTATGTATGGCGTAACAATGTTAGCCTCATACAGCCCCCACAGAATATGGTGTTAATTAAGGACCACCTCAAGGAATTTTTCAAACTTAATACATCTTCTGTTTCAGATCCCTTTTGTGCCTTTTGTCTCTGGAATGCTCACAAGGCATATGTGCGCAGTATTCTGATGAACATTTTTGCTAACTCCAAGAGGCATAGGTCAAAGCAGATCAATTATCTCATTTCTCAAATTCAACTACTGGAGTCTCAAAACAAAACCCTCCCATGTGCAGATATAGCTTCAACTATAACTAAACTCAGACATGAGCTTAGATTGATATTAGTGCACCAATTTGACAAGCACTTGCTTAGATTTAAGGCAAGCTTCTATTCCAATGGAAATAGAGCAGGTAAACCTCAGGCAAACAGGCCAACTAACCTACTCCACCCAGACAATCACCATAAGATTCAACACCCTTAGCAGATAGCTGACTCGTTTAGCTCATACTATAGTAACTAGCATGACGTCTCCTAGATCATTGCTTCTTAAAGTGTGGGTCGCGACCGCATATGGTGTCCCGCAAGTGAACAGGGGGGTCGCAATCCGAGTCCCCGGCCAGGACCGCCATCAGGGAGGTATGGCCGGTACTTGTGTGAGGGGCACAGGCGGCTTTGGCCTCAGTCATGAAGGGGTTAACCCAGCAGCAGTGGAGCACAGCTGCTGGACGTAAAGGTAAGGAGTGGGCTTACTAGTACTGACCGACTGACCGACGCTGGATGGGGGATATAGGGGGGAGGAGAGTGGGAGGGGAGGGGGGGGGAGAGACACCGACTTACGCTAGGGGAGGGGGGAAACAGCGACGTTGGGGTCCCTTTAAAAATTCCCTCGGCCAAAAAGGGGTCACGAGTGGAGAAAGTTTAAGAAGGCCTGTCCTAGATGTCATGCCAAGGCCTGTCCTAGATATCGTGCCAACCCTAGTTCACCTAGACCAGACAGGTTTTTCTAAAGGGAAAGAAGCTCCTAATGCTACACGGAGGGCCTTAAATATTGTATTTCATGCAATATCTAGCAGAATGCCTTCTTTGCTCCTGGCCCTGGGCGCAGAGGAGGCATTCGACAGAATACATTGGGGTTACCATGTTACACCATGTTCTGCAGAAATTTGGCTATACTCACTTATATCAGCCCTACATTATTTACCCTTTGCTCAGGTCTCTACCTCTTGTGCTCTTTCAAAATCATCTTTCATCAATAATGGAACATGTCAGGGTTGTCCCCTTTCTCCCCTTAATATTTAAACTGTTGACCTAACCTTTAGCTGAAGCTATCAGACCAAATTTGTTTTCCTTTAACAGACATGTACATAAAATTACAAGGCTATTCACAAAGGGTGAAGAGTTTGGAGAAGACAGGAGAAGTGAACAATCTAGGACAACATAGCTGAACTGGAAAGTGAGCTGAATTGGAGAATTTTTCCAAATCAGCTATGTTGTCCTAGATTGCTCACTTCTCCCGCCTTCTCCAAACTCTTCACCCTTTTGTGAATAGCCCAATTAATCTTGTTGCGGACAATGTGCTTTTTAATGCTCTCTGGTCCAGTGTCTACTCTGGCCAAGGTCTCTTCTGCATTGCATTTATTTAGCCTAATTTCCTATTACAAAGTTAATGAAGTCTCATGTTCTGGACTTGGGCATAGACCTTTCTATGAATCATTTGTTACAAGCAAGATTCTTCCGTCTGGAACACTGAACGAATCACATATTTGGGAATGACTCTTTACTAGCTTATTTACATACCTTAGTCACCCATGTTCTTTTGGCTGCCAGACTAACTATAGTAAGACATTGGAAAAGCTCTGACTCCCCCAGTATCAACAAAATGCTTAGAATAGTAAACCTTCACTACGTATATGAACCGCTAATATCCTTGGGAGAAGGTAGGATCTCGCAATTGAATCGTATCTGGAAGGTGTGGATACTCTGGTCACGCTCTGTCTAAATGTTTCATGGTATCACATTTTAATATTACCCAGCTGATATTTGTTCTCTCATTTTTATAATTGCCCTTTACTCGCTGGATTACTCACTAAATAGTATTAATGTGCTGTTTGCTAATATGACATCACAATTGCTCTTACTCTTTTGTCTTTTCTTCTATTCCCTTACACCTTTGTCTGTCTTTTTTTAATTCCAAACTCTCTTGCTCTCAATCAGAGTTGATTAACAACTTTCTTTGTAGCCTGTTCCTCTATTCTTTAGAATCATATTGTTATATTGGTTGTAATAATACATTTTGTATACATATTTTTTATATGTCAGTTTGTATACTTGGACCTCTTTAGTGACTACTTGTTCACTGTTGCACTATTTTGGGTTGTTTTTCTTCTTACAAATTCTATTAAAGAGCTATTGAAAAAAATCTGAAACTGGAGAACCTACCTACCTGTCCTCAAGTGAGAGCACCTCCAGAATTTGATCGGTCCTTCCTTATAACCCTTTTCATATTCACAGTTCAGTCATCCACATTAGGTTATCTTTTAGAAGTTGGGGTGTCTTGAATCTTGGGTTGCTATGCAAATATCAACCTGGCTTCCTGGACTGAGAGCCTTGCTCCATTTCTCTCATTTGATAAGCCTCACTATTGCTCAATTACTGTGATTGGAAGCCTCACTGGACCGAAGTGAGGTTTAGATGGTGGAAGAGGCAGGGCTAGGCTTTTGGCCCTGTAAGCTGGGCCAGTGATAGCATATCAGAATAGCTTGGCATTCAGGACACTGGGCCTGCTGAAGGGGAAGGATTAATTTATTTCAAAGCAGCAGAAGGTGCCTCCTTTAATGGTCCAACAGAAGTTCAGTACGCATGAATCAGGTCAGGCTTGGTTTAAACTGAAGGTTTTAAGCAACCAATCAAGTTTTATTTGACATTAAAAGATTGGCATGTACAGTATACCACTTTTATATCCAGTGATTTTGTTTTTACCAATCCTTAACTGGGCTAATGCTAATAATAAAAAAAAATCAAAATAATGCATCAACAGATAAATATAGATGGATGTTACCATTAGGGATATTGTAATGAATAAAAATAAACGTTGTTCACCTAAACTGCAGTACATTTGCTCATCTCATTACATCCTTTCACTTTTAATCATGTAATATCAATGATCCAGCAGTTTCGCACTAGAACAATGCTGAAGCAAAATATTATTTTCAGAAACTGCTTGGTTATGAAGTTTGTTGTACCTTCACAGCTTTTTTAGGAGTGTAACTTGTACTGTAATTGTATAAGTTTGTTAGAACAGCACAGGTCGGACATCAAATCTATATTACCAAGCTTTCAGTAAGAGAGACCATCGCTGTAAAACCTATATGGGCTTATTCAGTAAAACAGGATAAAAAGCAAGGTGCAAAGTGCAGTATTCACAGTAATGAATTAGAAATGAATTTTATACTAGTCTAACTTCCGTAAAGTGGATTCTAATTTAATTGTATTTGTTCTAAACAATTTGTATTAAACAAGGACATTAGCATCAGACCTGTAGGCATGTCATGCAGTGCACAGAATGCCCCCGGATTGCTATACTGAAGATAATCTAGATCTCAATTTTCTAAACTTTAGAAAATCAAACTGAAGATTGAAATGGAAAGGTTATTTAAAATAACATAGAATACCAAAATGGCTGAAATAGCTGTTATATGCATACTTAGGAACCTTCCGACTTTAGGTCTTGTTCACACCTATTCCATTGCGTTCCAGCACGATTGCCTTCTGGAACGCACTGGATCGCATGCTTGCCGGCTCCTCGCATTCTGGGGTGGGAGGGGGCCTAGCGGTGCATTCAAGTCAATGGCACCGCAGCCAAGGCCCCCTGCCCATAGTGTTTGTACTATTTTGTGCGATCGCACTGGACCGGAACGGGTGGCTAGGATGCCATTGACTTGAATGCACTGCCATGCCCCCTTCCACCCCAGAACGCAGGGAGCCAGCCAGGATGTGATCCAGTGCATTCCAGCAGCTAATTGTGCTGGATCGCACCAAAATATGTGTGAACAAGCCCTGAGGTCAGAGTTGTTGGCTTTTCCTGTGCATTACCGGCTCTCCAACCTTCAACTAAATCTCTGTCCTGCCGAGTGTTACCGTAGTAACAGTACGTGATATTACTCATGTCATGCTGTGCAGCCTGCTGATGCATGTATGTAATTGCCTGTAGTAGAGAGGAGAGGGGTTGCTGTGCACAGGCACCTTTAGCATTGCCTATCCAGGGCAGCTTCATAAAAACAGAAAGCATGGAAACAGAGTGGTGAACATATGACCTGGTAGCTGGAGGAGTGGAGCAAACTGATGGACTGGAGGAGAGGAGATGCAGAGGACACTAAAGAATGGTGGGAGTGGGTCTGTACTGCAGTTGTATGTGAGTGTTACAACATAGCATCTTGGCTGGTGCGTGACTATTGTCAGAATAATATTATTCAGAATAATGTTCCTCAATGTAAAATTGCAAAAACTTTAAATATATCATCATCTACAGTACAGAATATCATCAAAATACTACGAAAATCTGGATAAATCTCCGTGCACAAGGGACAGGCTGAAATGCAATATTGGGGCCCTCAGACAGCACTGCATTAAAAACAGGCACAATTCTGAATGGGCTCAGAAATACTTCCAAAAATCATTGTCTGTGAACACAGTTCACTGTGCCATTCAAAAAACCAAGTTAAAGCTCTACCATGCAAAGAAGGAGCCATATCTGAACATGATCCATTAACGCCGCCATCTTCTCTGGGCCAAAGCTCATTTAAAATGGTCTGTTGCAAAGTGGAAAACTGTTCTGTGGCCAGACGAATCGAAATTTGATATTCTTTTTGGCAACCATGGAAAGCGCCTCCTGCAGACTAAACAGGAGAGGGACCTTCCGGCTTGTTATCAGCACTCGGCTCAAAAACCTGCATCTCTGATGGTATGGGGGTGCATTAGTGTGTATGGAATGGGCAGCTTGCACATCTGGAAAGGCATCATCAGTGCTGAAAGATATATCCAGGTTTTAAAGCAGCATATGCTCCCATTCAGACGACTTCTTTTTCAGGGAAGGCCTTGCATACTTCAGCAGGACAATGCTATACCGCATAAAATGCATTGCTTCATAGTAGAAGAGTCCGGGTGCTTAACTGGCCTGCCTGCAGTCCAGACCTTTCACCAACTGAAAATGATTGGCACATCTTGAAACAAAAAATGTGACAAAGAAGACCCAGGACTGTTGAGCAGTTAAAATCCTATATCAGGCAAGAATGGGACAACATTCCTCTCCCAAAACTCCAGCAACTGGTCTCCTCAGTTCCCAGACGTTTATAGAGTGTTGTTAAAATAAGAGGGGAGGCTACACCTTTGTAAACATGGCCCTGTCCCAAGTTTTTTGAGATGTGTTGCTGCCATCAATTTTAAAATAACTTTAAAATATTTTTTTTCTTAAAATGGTGCATTTTCTCAGTTTAAACATTCGATATGTTTTCTATTTTCTATTACAAATAAAATCTGGGTTTATGAGATTTGCAATAATGTCACTATATACATTTTTACTAAATCTGTAATGGAAATGTATAGAAATGTGGCAGGGCAACCTCAAAGGTGAATGAGTAGAAACAATCCAGTGGGTAGTGTTTTTAAGGTTGAATTATGTTGGTATAGATATGCAACAGACCTACTGTAATATGTGATCTTTCCAGAATAGTAGTACAGGACATGCGTAATATTGTCTAGATTAAAGAGATTTCTTCCTGTAATGCTTTATTTCAAGTCAGAAGACTAATGCTCCAAGCATTCATTACTTGCACATTCAATACTCCCTATCCGCTGTGTATTCAGTGCCCAACATTATTTAAAGTTTATTGCTTACTTTGAAGCTGGCTACTAGCGTCTGCTCTATATCAAACTGGAATGACATGCTACACGATAAATGATATTCCCTACAATGTGACTATGGGCTATAGGAATCTATTTATAAAGTTATTTTGCAGTAAGTAGAGCTTATAGTCAAAACATGTATAAATCTTTAAAGGGAACATAACTCTGAAAAGAAGTAATCAGTTATAGACAGATCAAATATTTGCTTATGTATATATTTAAAGTAAAAGTAAACCCTAACCAAACGGCATTCCTTTTGCATAGAGCTCTCCATAGAGAGCATACCATCTATCTATCATAACAAATTGACATTTTTCTCTTTATGAAATACATGTTTTCAATTATTTTCATCCATTGTTGCATTTAAGTGCCATTAATCTTCTGCAGCCTCTTTGCATCTCCTTTCTGACTACATGCATCCATTCTACCAATGGCTGCATGTCATTTCTCACTTTGGATTTTTTGATGGCCACAAGAGTAGACCATGCCTGTACAATGTATGTTGGAATGGCCACTTGTATTCTCCCCATTAAAAGCCCATGTCACAGGGTGGCAATTATGTAACATATTACATAATTGTTTTTAGGTTTAGATATGTGTAGCACCCCCCTGACTTCTAAGACATGTGCGGGACTTCAGAGGCAGGGTGGCTGACATTTCACCTCTTTAGCCAGTTGTGGGATGTGAATGTAAAGTTGGGCACCAGTCACTTTAAGAATTTTTAAAAGGTTTTATTCCATGGGAGAAACTCAATGGGAGAAAGGGCAAAGAGCTAGAGACATCTAGGACCGTACAGAACTCCGGACCACTTCCCAGTTTTACAACGCAGAGGGCCTTTAAACTGATTGCTGTAACACTGTGCATTGAATAACCTTTGCTGGTCAGTAGACATAGCACAGAATTCCTTAGGCAAGTCACCTGATTTCCTGCGATGTCCAAGCCCATCCTGGCTTCTCTGGCAGGCAGGAGACCCAGGGCGATAGAGACACTCACAAGGTCAGCCCTAAATATTTATGCCCTCCCCAGCATGCACCACTAGCCATGAACCACCTAGTGATTGGCTAGGGAGACACACATATAATAACTCAATAACTTATTATTGGATACTCTGCTCTATTGCAATGTCACACCCAGCAGCAGACAGATACAAACCCTAAAGTTGGCCATACACTTTACAACCATCGCAAGACCTTAGTCTTGCGATGGTTGTAAAGTACTTAAAAAAAACGTACAATCTGCCCATCTTGGACAGGCAGATCGTACTCTCGATCATCGCAAGCCCGCCCCCCTTACGATGACTGTAATGAGGGGCAGGCTTACGATGACTGCAAACGGGCAGTGTGCGCGTGAGCACACTGACCCGTTCGGCAGTTGTCGAACCAGTAGGCAACTAACTCGCCGAGAATCGTACGATTCCCGGCAGGTTTTCTAGCATGCTGGTTCGACGGAAGACGTGCGACCGTACAGTAGAAACGGTCGCACGCCTTCCATACACTGCACGATTCTCGTACGATCGCGGGATTTCCCACGATTCTCGTACGAGAATCGTGCAGTGTATTGGCACCTTAATAGAGATCTTAGAGGAAACCAAATGCACACAGACTATTTAATCAGTTTAGGCTGGCTACAGTCCAGCAGACTAAATTCAAGAAGTCACCTGTTTATGGCAGGGTGGCTACATATGCTTTAAGCTGTCATCAGCTGCGACACTAGTCTGGGCTATAGAGTATTGCTATTGTTGCATATAATGACCATCTAGCTGTACCATGCATGGAGGATATGTTCCTCTGCTTGTAAACTGACATTTCTCAAAGTGTAATGCTGTCCTTACACATGGCAATTTTCTAACAATGTATAACCACTTTTTACTGGCTTTTGAATTAAAAAAAACAATTCAATGGATCCCAATAATGACAACAGTTCATATATTTATACCTTTTTTTTAATGGCAGGGATTGTGGTAGGTTGCCTGCTAATCTGTTTGGATAGAAAAAATAGTTGATAGCAGATGAAACTGCTAGTAAATGACTTTGTGTATGATCAATATTAGATGTCAATACGTTGCCATCTTTTATGGAATCTGACTTCAGGTAAAATGATGCCCCCCCATCACCTTGTCCCATAGGGACCCAGTGCTGCTGCTTGTACTGGCATCGTGTACTGTATGTCCCTCTTCTTGTAGGGAAAGCTCGGGGATTAAAACTAATTAAAGTACATCTTGTCTCAAGCCTTATCCAAGGTCAATATATATGTATATATATATATATATATGATATATTCACATATACCCAGTGGTACAAGATGTTCCGCCATTTAGATAATTACTTTTAGTATTTTAAGGTGAAATGTTTTTAAGACCTTTTTTTTTCTAATTTTCCTATGCTGAGTTGTGTGGTATTATGGGAAACGGAAAAGCCAATTTAAAAGCTAAATACATTTGACATTACATTTTACATTGCAAATGAGATGCACTGTAAGCCCATTTCAAAGCAAGCTTCTGGCGTCATTCCTTGCATGATTACACTGATGCATAATTTGATAAATCATGTAAAGAGGAATACAAGATAGGAAATGTAACCCTTTAGCTGCTATAGGCTTCCTTTTTTTTAAACAATGCAGACACGTCTACAGGACCCCAGGCATTTCACAGGAGTCTTATCTGATTGCCTTTGTAACCAACCAGTCTCATAAACATTCCAACTCATTATCATAGCATGTTGTCTTACGGTTTCTTAATTGATTTTAAATACGTAAAACACAATGTTCCACTTTGACTCTCTGTGTGCAGCTTGTATTTCTTAGTCCTGTATTGAATCGACCCTGATGTGTTGATATTAGGACAGATCTATTGCTGACTTAGCTCTATAGAAACTAGAAGAATGACTGTCTCATGTAATGCATAAAATGTTGAAATACATTACTGATGAAGATAGTGGAAATTGACGTAAGAATAATAAAAGAAGCATATGATTTTCCACCAGGGAACAGAGACATTACAGTTTAAACTTCATGCGATATGGATAATAGGGTTATTTATATAAAAGCATCACACTTGATTGTAATGCTATTAGTGTTACTCTGGAAATTTTGGCCACCACAAACAGTGTATTGAACGTTAACACTTCTGAACGACACCAACCCTAGGATATGTACACATATTATTCCCTGTTTAATTAACCTACCTCACATTGTAACTAATCTTCATTATTCCACACAAGGAGGGCCAGCTGTTCCTAGTTTGCAGTGACGGATGTTCTCAACCTGGTAATAGTCGTCTATTGTAAGTAAACCTAAACAGCACATTTGTTAATGTAAAAGAGTTACAGTCAATGATGTATCAATAAATACCCATATATATATAGTGGACTGGATATTTGACTTTTATGTAATTTCTTGTCAGTTGCAATAACTGTCTTAAAGTTACAGTGTTTAGGAATTTAATATAATTGCTTACTTTTTAAGAGTTTGTCTCTAGAATGTTATGCTGCCCTGGTGACTTGGCAACCTATGCCAGCACACCAATATCTTCATTAAGGAGTCCTTATTTTATTTGTGTCTTATAATATAAGTCACAAAATGTGTAATTTTGGAACCATGGTGGATTGCCATTGCCTTGATAAAACGATTTACCATGGTTCCACGCTGTACCGTGATTTGTGACTTATTATGCATAAATAAAGTAATAACTCTTTCTTGAAGAAATGGATGCATTAGCGTCCAATGCTTCATCCGTTGATCATGTTGCAATCCATCGGATGCTTTAGCGACATACAAAGTCTAATTCCGGTTTGGTATGCGATATTTCAATGATCTATGCGATATTTCAATGATCTAGTGTGTGATAAGGATATTTCAATGTTCTCGTGGCAGTAGAGCCTTCATAGCACAAACTGCCTTATATCTATACTGGAACTTATGGTTCTCTTATTACTTTACCACGCACTGCTTAATATAAATGTACTAGAGCCTTTGGTTTCACCAGACCAGTGCTCAGCCACCACATGATACCCCCACACACACATACACACTCACACATCTTTACTGCATCGTCCAACGTTACTATCCCTCAATGAATGTGCATGCAGAAAGTATCAAGAGTAGCACTGGATCCTTTACTGCAGAGCAACGCAAGGAAGCTACTAGAAGCAAGGCCTAGTGACACCTCACCATTCATTCCCTGAAGTTGGTAATGTACTGTCAGAACACAGTGAAGCTGTCCATACACTGGTCGAATTTCTGCCTAGTCCTGCTGATTTGGCTGAAATTCCAGCAGTTTTTGTTCCCCTTGGGACCCCCTCCCCATTCAACGTCTGACAAAGGAGCCAGTCTGCAAATTCTTGACTGCAGCCAATCAACTGCATTCACTGTTCAGGTATGCTGACAGAGCCATACCCGCTGCTGTCTGAATTTAATAGCCTGACAGGAAAGGGGGAGATTCAAGAGCTTTTTCTGCTGCAATTTCAATGTAGATGTCAGCTGTATTTTCAACATTTCACATTTTATATTCTATGTTCAAAGCAGGGCTTTGCTTCTTCATGTCAGACCCTCCCAACCCTTTAATCTTCAATGAAGATCATCCTCCCCCAGCATGCACCACTGGCAATAAACCTTCTAGTGGATGACCAGGGTGACATAATAATTATGAATATTTATATCTTCTCACACTATTGCCAGACACACTCCGTAACAGTAAGCAGAAGCAGATAATAAAAATGAGCTTAGGGAAAATCAAAACGAAAGTAGAACTTTCAACCCGAACTCTGGCTGGCTGCAGCATACCTATAAAATTACATTTAGACTAGGAAAAGTTCTGTTTAGAGCAGGATCCCTATATACCCTAATGGATTGTAAGCTCTTCTACTTTCTATATCCTTACTTATAGCACAATATATTGTCCACCTTTCTGTATCCCAGCTTATACCTCATTAGACTGTAAGTGCCTCCATTTCCCGTATCCTCCCTTATACCCTAACAGATTTCTTTTTTTATCCTCCCTTATACCCTAACAGATTGGAAGCTCTTTCACCTTTTTTATCCTCCCTTATATCCTAATAGATTGCAAGACCTTTTACCTTTTGCAGGTATTCTCCCGTAGACTGTAAGCTCTCCCACCTTTTGTATCCTCACTTATGCTATAATATACTGTAAGCTTTTTAACCTTCTGTATCCTCCTTTATACCCCGATAGAATGTAAGCTCTTTCACCTTCTGTATCCTCCTTTATACCCTGATAGAATGTAAGCTCTTCCACCTTATGTATTTCCCCAATATACCCTACTAGACTATAAGCAAATATCGACCAGCTTTCCTAATTTTGGAGTCACACTCTGTTCACATGCGACCTAAAGCCACCACTCTCCTGCAGTTGAGGCTCAGAGTTCAAATCATCACTGTCCCTAGGTCAGTGTTCCAGTTTATAAAAAGGATGAACAAATTCAGCATCCTACCATGCAAAATTGGTATTCACTTTCCTTTTCAAGAGGGTGTGTCACATACATTTCCTATACAGTGTTGAGATGACGCCATCCTGGGTGAAGCATGATGACTTTGTCCACTGATAGAAAGAGTTAAGAAGTCTTAGTGGTGGATAACAAGGGGTGGATAACAAGAGCTGCACTTATATCCACCACAGTTCTATCTACGTGGGCATTTCCTATCTAAACCAGCTTCTTCATACCGAATAGACCTTAAATAACCATTGGCCATAGCAATCAATCCATTTGACATTTTGGAGTGCAGATTTGAAACCATAAGGTTAACACTGTACTCCAAGTTGATATAAAAGCCAGAATAATGCAGCTCTATGTTTATTAATACATCATTAAATTTACTTTGTAATACCCCACTAAGGGCAAGATGTGCCCCCTCCCACCACCCTCTAACCCATCATGCAAATTTTTTGTTTTGTTCTTTCCTGTTGAAGCAAGTTGTACTTAAGTCTGCTGTCCTGGTCCCTCACCAGCAGCATCAATGGGTGCTGGTGATTGCTAACCCAGCAGTGCAGATAATCCCTCGCTGGTCAGTCCCCAACAGTCCCCATGTAATGACATTTTTCCTCTTCTGGATCCCGAGAGGACCCCACCACTGAATAGCCAATAAGAAGGCAGTGACATGGACACCCAAAGAAGTCCCCGCCCCCGTACTAAACAGAAGAGAACAGAACACTTGAGACTAGAGTGCCACATGACTGTGGCTTTAGGTACATAAAAAGGGCTTTTTTATCCAGCGATCAGTTAGAGGGTGGTGGGAGGTGGTTAATTTGATCCCAGAGATGGACTTTAAATGCAGGCAGTGTAAGTACCTGGATGTGACTTGGTATCAGCCTCTTGCATTGCTACATAGTTGTGAAGGTTGAATAAAGACTCAGGTTCATCCAATTCAGTGTGTGTGTGCGTGTGTGAGTGTGTGTGTAGAGGAGTCACTAAAAATCCCAATACCCCTGTATATTGTGTAATCTTTTCTCTTAACTTAAGTCCTCCAGCCCCCTTAATAATTTTGTTGTCTTCTTCTGCACCCTCTCAAGTTCAAAGACATCCTTCATGTAGGTCATGCCCAAAACTGAACCACATACTCAAGATGAGGTCGGACCAATGTTCTGTAAAGTGGCAAAATCATGGATTTGTCTTTAGAGTAAATACCCTTATTTAAGCATGATACTAGTTTGTTTTGTTAGCTTGGCATTGCATAGTCTGTAGTCTACCAGAACCCCCCAAATCTATTTCCATCTCTGACTTCTCCAGTGGAGCTACCCCTAATGAGTAGCTTGCATGCATATTTTAGGACCCAAATGCATAACTTTACATTTTTCACTATTGAAACCAATCTGCCATCTAGCTGTCAACCCCCTACTTTATTAAGGTATTCATGTAATGTTGCTCTGTCTTGTGATAAGTGTATTACCCTACATATTTTGGTATCATAAGCAAACACCAAAAGTGAACTGCTTATAGCAACCTCAATATTGTTAATAAACTGGTTAAACAGTATTGGATCTAAGACAGAGCCCTAGGGCATGCCACTCGCAACCCTAGACCATTTAGAAAAGGAGCCATTCATCAATACTCTCTGTACCCGTTCCTGTAATCAGTTATCTATGTACACACCATTCCCTCAATGCCCATAGATCATAGTTTGTAAGCCTTTAGGGGGTACTGTATTGAATGCTTTAGCAAAATCCAGATACACTACTGTATGTCCAATTACTATTCTCCATCCAGATTGCTACTCACTTCCTCATAAAACGTGAGCTGGTTGGTCTGACAAGAACGGTCTTTCATAAATCCATGCTGGTTGTTGCTTATAATACCATTTCCTGCAGCAAATTCCTGCATATAGTGCTTTACTATTCCCTCAAATACTTTGCATACTATTGATGTTAGGCTGACTGGTCTGTAGTTTCCCGGTATACATCTCAACCCTTTTTTTTTAAATTGGTACAACATTTGCTTTACAACAATCAGCTGGTACCCTTCCAGTCAGTAAGGAAAATAATGGTCTCGCTATAACATGGCCAAGCTCTTAAGATTTGCGGTGTAAGTTATCTAGTCCTGGTGATTCATTCACATTACTTTTATCTAGTCTGTTTTGATTCTTGATTTCTGTTAGCCATTGCGGTACATTGGGTACTTTGATGTTTTTGTTACCTTTTTGTTTTATGAACCTATCCTTGTTTATGTATTTAGTACATCTGTGCTCACTCTGTCATTTGCTCATCTTTTATGAAGCCTATGTTTCTGCCCTTACCTTTTTACGGTTTATATATTTAAAACATTTTCGGAGGTTTATTTTACTGTGTGCAGCAATATGTTTTTCCAATTCTATTTTTGCTATCCAGATTTCACTCATACATCTCTTATTGTAATCTTTGTAGCTCTGAAGTGCCACTGTTGACCTTTCCTCTTTATATTTTTTAAAGGCCAGTCTTTTTATTTATATGGTTTTTTTTTTTACCCTCGGGTTTAGCCACACAGGTTTAACTTTTGTTCTTTTATATTTGTTACCAATGGGATTCACATAGGAATTACAAGTGTACATAAGTGTTCAATAAGTCTTTAAAACATTTATATCAGGAATACTGAAGTCTCCCATAATAATAACACTGCACTTGAGTGTGGGGACGAAGAAACAGTACAAGGAGTATATCAGTTCATGTGCTGGCAAGAAACATCCTGATAGGAAAATAAAGCAGAATGACAGAGAGATGAGCTGCTCACTGTGCTGCTTATCCTTTCACTGCCCAGTCAATGGCTGGGGGAGACCAGGATGGCCTGGGGTCAAAGAAAGTGGGTTAAATGATGTTGGCCAAGTGGAAAGTGGAGTGCGGGGGGTGGAGCCCACACCAGGTGCCACAATCATAGGGGGCGACATCAAAATGACTGACAGTCATTTTGGTGTTACCCGCTTTAAAAAGTGCCCCCTTTGAAAAGTGCCTGACCGAGTGACTGAGTGCCCGACAGCTGCACAAGAGGGGAGGGGACCCAGTGGCATACCTTATCCCCCCCGATGAATGTCCCCTCCTCTCTCCTGGTGTCCATCACTGAGATGGCCACCAGCAGCTAAGTGCGCATGAAGTCATTACGCATGTGCGTGATGACGTCACGGGTGTGCGTGATAATGTTACACGCGTGCATAATTGCATCCCAGCTGGTGACACCCGGTGGCTGCTCTGGGTGACACCCGACTTGTGGATACCTCTGGGCCATCACACTGAGGACATCAAGCATAAAAGTAGGACTGCATTAAAAATCTGTTGATTGAGAGTGAATATTGTAGCAAAAGCAGTTTTTTTTAATTGTTTTATATTTTATTGCGTCATTTATTGTTATTTTTGTCTGCAGTTCAGCTTTAAGGGTTAAGACTAGGGTTGCACAGATACCAAGTACAGTACTCAGTAAACGTACGAGTACATGTACCGATACTTTTGAGCTCCAAGACTAGACTAGAGAAAAATTTAAAAGTTAGGAGGCAGCTGTCATTTGTAGGGAGTACACGGAGCTCCTGGGATTTGTACATCTCTGTTTTAATGTACGATTTTGTTTTTATAAATATAAATAAAGGGATGCACAGATACCAGTTTTGCGAGTACGAGTACTGGTACTTGCCGAGTACTTACAAGTATGAGTACTGATACATTTTGTTTATTGTCATGTGACAGTTTTTCTAAAACAATACAGACTAATGATTTCAGGACAGTGGTGGAGTGCCAGAGCTAGGTCCCAGCTGCAACCGCTGCAACCCTGGTAGTTCTCATGAAAATGCCAAGTATCTGCACTGGTACTCGAAAAGTATCTGTGCATCCCTAGTTAAGACAGATCTTCCTTGACACACTCTGCTAAATGGAGCCTAGTGTGTTTCATACACTTTTCCATGGAATGATTTATGGCAGTGTTTGCTGGTGTTTTCAGTTTTGATGTATTACATACTTATGTGAAAATGTGTATATTTGACAAATATATGAATATTTTGTGACAATAAAACATTGTTATATGCTAGTGTCTAATCTATAGGATGTATAATCCCTAATTTGCCTGCTTCATTGAAATAAATAGAGAAATGATGCATATACTGGAGAACATTTTATATCCATTGTACTGAAAATCACAGCTGTTTCAAGCAGTGCAGCAAAATGTAAGAAAAAGGTGCTGCCAGTGGATTTGCTGACATCTAGAGGATGTAAGATGCGTCACATTTGTCTGTTTTCTACTTTTCCAATGATGTTTCAATGAGCTTTGGAACCTATTTTCACAAGAAATAATAGAGAACCAAGGCTTAATGGAATCTTGATGTGTTTTCTAGCTATATACTCTTTCAAATCAGTCAACATCACCCTTCTTTATTGTCTCTGGCTGACTAATGGAGTCGCTGCGTATAAAGGCAGTGAAATATCATAATTGCGTTTTTTTCTGGTAAAATTGGGTTTATCCTGAGTTTATGAACTTTAAAGAGTGGATAATAATTAACTGAAGGAGCTCACAAAGTATGAATGTGAGAGGCAGCAGAAAACATTTCTGCTGATCTAGAGGAGTAATGTGCAGTTCTAAGAGTGAATAGCAGATGATTCACACATCAGCAAAACGAAATCAACAAATCCTGCGTAAAATGTTATAGCAACTAGGAAATTATTACATACCGAGTCCTTAAAATAACAATAATCAATTCAGCAACTTTAAAAATGAGAATGCATTTATGAGCTTCATAGCTTTTTATGAGCCATTAAAACAGTGCCATCATCATAATTTATACAAAAGGGACAATAAAGAAAAATTTTAGGTGACAAGAAATATCACCTCTCTGATTGCCATAGGCTGTCATGCACATACAGCAACGGGGGAACGGATGCAGGGCACTTCAATTGCTTTAAAATGCAAAGATGTATGACCCTGTTTCAAACTTGCACTGCTGCTCCTGTAAGACAGATGGTGTTCCATGCAGATGAATGGGAGCCGTTAATGCTTGCCAAATGCAGTGCTTGGTGCTTAACTGCCACCATTGTAGTGCTAAAAGTGGATCTCATGACCCTTAAATATAGAAACCCACAGCTGTCACCATTGTAGTGCTAAAAGTGGATCTTGTGACCCCTAAATATAGAAACCCACCACTGCCACCATTGTAATGCTAAAACTGGATCTCATGACCCTTAAATATAGAAACCCACAGCTGTCACTATTGTAGTGCTAAAACTGGATGTCATGACCCCTAAATATAGAAATCTACAGCTGTCACTATTGTGGTGCTAAAACTGGATCTCATGACCCCTAAATATAGAAACCCACGGCCACAGCTGTCACCATTGTGGTGCTAAAACTGGATCTCGTGACCCCTAAATATAGAAACCCACAGCCGTCACCATTGTAGTGCTAAAACTAAATCTCATGACCCTTAAATATAGAAATCCACAGCTGTCACCATTGTAGTTCTAAAACTGGATTTTGTGTCCCCTAAATATAGAAACCCACAGCTGCCACCATTGTAGTGCTAAAACTAAATCTCATGACACCTAAATATAGAAATCCACAGCTGTCACTATTGTGGTGCTAAAGTTGGATCCCATGACACCTAAATATAGAAACCCACAGCTGTCACCATTGTAGTGCTAAAACTAAATCTCATGACCCTTAAATATAGAAATCCCCAGCTGCCTCCATTGTAGTGCTAAAACTGGATCTCATGACCCTTAAATATAGAAATCCACAGTTGTCACCATTGTAGTGCTAAAAGTGGATCTCATGACCCCTAAATATAGAAACCCACAGCTCAGTGGCGTCACAAGGGGGGTGCGGCCCGCACCCAGGTGACACCATTGGAGGGGTGACAACAAAATGGCTGCCACTCATTTTGGTGTCACCCCCCTCTGAAATGTCGGGCTCTCGGTCAAGGACCGAGAGCCCGACATTTACTCTAGAGTGGAGGGTAACCGGCGGCATACCTTATCCCGCCGGGTGACGTCCCCTCCTCTCTCTGCCGGTGGCCATCACTGAGATGGCCGCCAGCAGGTAACAGCGATACCGCCTCTGCCACAGCTGACCCACCATTGTAGTGCTAAAACTGGACCTTATGACCCTTAAATATAGAAACTCACAGCTCTCACCATTGTAGTGCAGGCCGCTTAGACTCCTAATTCAATCATCACATCTTGGCAATTGCCTGGCAGTATTTATCTTAAAAATGAATTTACAATGACCTCATAGAAACTGATTATATATGCATTTTAAGTCTCTCAGAGTGGTGTAACAATAGCCATTGTAGCCCGCACAGCTGTTATGGGGTCTAGGGGATGAAAGGGGGTCCTATTGAGACAATTTAAACATAGAACATCTTTGTTCATGTAAAGATCACACAAACCTATCACGTTATTATTAAGGATTGCAGAGGTTGATCTTGACACTGACCCTTTACCCCCAGTAACATTTTAAAGCAAGAAGAGCTTTCCTCAAATGTCCATGTAGACTTCAGTCACAGATCCCCTTTGCAGGCTTTGCATTGAGGAGAATTTGTTTGTCTGTCTTAGTAGTGAAGATGTATTGCCCTCAGATCTTCTGGTATGAAGCCAATAAATGTATGCTAAGACAGCACTGAGGATTAACCTGTATGACTAATACAGTCTTCTTCAGGCTCTACAAATCCCAGAGAATCTTCTCAGGTAAAAACTGACAGCTGTTTGTAGTTCTCCCAAAAAACACTTTAAAGAAGTTTGTATTAGGGCTATAGAGTAATTATACTTAGGAGTACTAATAATTATGTGATAATATACAATATTGTGCATTATTATCACTTATTTGTTTTTACTGACTACTATACCATCTCTTTCGGCACTTGCTTATGGCTTGGAATTTACACGAGTCCCTGAGATCTGAGATGTTGGAAAAAAAAACTGGTTAGCTGGAAAAATCATTTTAAAAGATAATTCCCTGCACTGATAACCTCCTATTCCGTGACAGCATCTATTTATTTACAACAGGTGTTTATATAGTGAATGTACGCAGCGCTTTTCATAATGCACATTCACATCAGTCCCTGCTTTCAAGGAATTTACAATCCAAGGCCCCTATCGCACATGCATACAGGGTCAATTTAGAACATTAACCCTACAGCATGTCTTTGGAGTGTGGGAGGAAACTGGAGTGCCAAAGGAAACCCATGCAGGCACAGGGAGAACATGCAGACAGTGTCTTGAGCAGGATATGAACAAGAGACCCCCAGTGCTGCAAGGCAGAAGTGCTAACCATTAACCATCTGCTGCCCATCTATCCACAGCACTGGTTCCTAGTAATGTATTGACTACACTGGCCCCACATTTTACACACTGATTGTAGCAACTTGGAGTACATGATTTAGATATAAATGAAATTGATGTGTTGTTGGTTCATCTGAAGGAGATTGTATGGGCAAAGCACAGGTTTCTTTTAAGGTCCTAATTGTACAACGTTATATATACACTGAGTGGCCAGATGATTATGACCACCTGATGGGAGTAAATGACCCCTTCCTCCCACTTGACAATGCTGGTGCTTGGCAACTGGCCACCTAGAAGTCCAACATTAAAGTGAACCTGTTGCCCTACCCTGCATTAGCAAAGCACAGCTTCACTTTGAAGCCTATCTCCAGTCAAAGAAAACTGCCCTTGTAGTGGGGCTACACCTGCACTGCAAGGGTTTACTGTTCACCACTCTCAGATCTCATATATAGATACCTCTTCTAAATTATTGTATTGATATTGTCAAATGTCAAACAAGTGGGTGTAACAGAAAATGTTTTGGCTAAAATGTGAGCACTTTTCCTTTCCAGAAAGTTGAGTGGTCTGCATTTCTTTCCCATGATGTTCTTTGAAAAATTTGGATGTGAAGCACTGTGAATAGTAGGACTGCAAATATATGGGAGAGAAGCGCTAGGGACACTAGGAGTGGATAAATGTGGGAGAGAAGCACTACAGATACTAGTATTGCATAGAAATGGGAAAGAAGCACTGTGAATAATAGCGCTGCATAGATATGGGAAAGAAGCACTGAGGAAAGTAAGATTGCATAGATATAGGCCAAAATAACTATGGATAGTCGGACTGCATAGATATAGAAGGCTAGCATTATAGGGCTGCACAAATATTGGAATTAAGTACTGTGAACAGTAGAACTGCATAGATATGGGAGAGAAGCACTGAGGTTAGTATGATTGCATAGATATGGGAGAGAGCAATGAGGTCAGTAGGATTGCATAGATATTAAAGAGAGTCAATGAGGTTAGTAGGATGCATAGATATGGGAGAGAAGCAATGAGGTCAGTAGGATTGCATAGATATTAAAGAGAAGCAATATGGTTAGTAGGATTGCATAGGTATTAAAGCGAAGCAATGGGGTTAGTAGGATTGCATAGATATTAAAGCGAAGCAATGGGGTTAGTAGGATTGCATAGAATTAAAGCGAAGCAATGGGGTTAGTAGGATTGCATAGATATGGGAGAGAAGCAATGAGGTCATAGGATTGCATAGATATTAAAGAGAAGCAATGAGGTTTGTAGGATTGCATAAATATTGGAAGAAGCAATGAGGTTAGTTAGCAATGAGTTTTGCATAGATATGGGAGAGAAGCACAGTGACTAGTAGGTCTGCTTAGATATGAGAGAGAAAAACTGAGGAAAGTAAGATTCCACAGATATGGGGGAGAAAAGCTAGGGATAGAAGGATGGTATATCTATGGGAGAAAAGCACTGAGGATAGTAGGACTGCACAGATAGGGGAAGAGAAGCACTCTCAATAGTGGCACTGCATAGATATGGAAGAGAAATACTGAGGGAAGTAAGATTGCAGAGATATAGGAGGGAATAGATACAGATAGTAGGACTGCATAGATATGGGAGAGAAACTGTGAATAGTATAACTGCGTAGATAAATACGACTGCATAGATATAGAAAAGAAGCACTACGGTTAGTAGGACTGCAAATATATTGGAGAGGGCATTTTCACGACTACTTGTACTCATGAAAATGCCCCAATACTAAAGGCAAATACCTTTACATTTTTAAACAAGAGTGGCTGCCTGAGGTCCCATGCTTGTTAGAGACCTCAGGCAGCCTGCTGGGGACCTCGTGGCAGCTCTCTTTGACAGGGCCGGTGCAGCCCCACATCTCTTCCTCCTTTCTACTGTCCACAGAGACCAGCACAGCAAGGGACAGTCCACACCCCATGTACAGACCTGGAACCCGGTACAAGCCTGACACCCACCCGTTAAGCACTTTAGAGCCCGGAATCCACCCACAGAGCCCTGGAGTGCCTGTGACCCACCTGTGCAGCCTTCGAGAGACCCACATGCAGCCCTGGTGAGACCTGTATTCAGCTCTAGTGAGACCCAGATACAGCTCTGGTAAGACCCAAATGCAGCCCTGGTGAGACCCAAATGCAGCACTAGTGAGACCCAAATGCAGCCCTGGTGAGACCGCACACAACCCTGTATAATTGCTGTATAATCATGGTGTGATGGGATCTGTCGTCCTCTATTGCAGGTTGCCATTCTCCATTGCTGAATAATCATGAATTGTTGAGATTTGTAGTCCTCTATAGCCGACAACCCTATTTTATGTTAATATTAGAGATGCACTGATACCGGTTTCTCGGTATCGAGTACAAGTACCGATATTTTGCTGTCGGTACTCGCCGATACTGAGTACCGATACCGGTGCTTCCGCTGGCATGCAACCGACTTCCTGGGCAATCAATGCCCAGCCGGTCAATGGGTAATGATATGCCGCCTGGCTTCCTGATTTCCCAGGAAGCAGGCTCCATGTTTGGCCGGCTTGATGCTGATTGACCAGGAAACAGGCTTCCCAGCCAATCAGCATGGAGCCAGCTTCCCAGGCAATCAGGAAGCCGGGCGGCAAGTAATGACCCGCCTCCTGGCTTCTTGATTGGCCGGGAAGGCGGCTCGATGCTGATTGGCCCGGAAAGCCATCTTCCCAGCCAATCAGCATCGCGCTGGCTATTCAGCCGCCTCAATGTTGATTGGCCTGGGAAGCCAAACAACATGGAGCTGGCTTCCTGGCCAATCAGGATGCCAGGAGGTGGGTCATTACTTTGATTGCCCAGGAAGCTGGCTCCATGTTCCCCTTTGACACTGCCAGTCAGAGGAAATCTTCCAAATATTCGGTATTGGCACCGATACCAATACCAGTATCGTTATCTGTGCATCCCTAGTTAATATTTACACTGAGCACTCTCTCCGTATTAGACATCCACTAGAGGGAGAATCCATCCATTTGTACTGGAGATGTAAATGTGGAACAACAAACATGTAAAATGTAAAGTCCCATCCAAGGTGGAAGTCAATACACTGAGCTGCCCATAACTGTGGAAATCACACTATCGCAGTCTCCATATAATTGGCGCTGCTAATGATGACACGCGGCAGCTGTTACAGTGCCCTGTAGCCGCCATACGGGGGGCAGTGACATCTGTAAGAGAAGCTGGGGGTCCCTTCAACGTAGGAGGTTATTACTGAGCCTTTAAGTGACTTGATATATGAAAACAAAGGAATACGATTGCTACCCGCTGTCAGGGCTGATTCAAGGCTCTGGTGGGCCATGGGCAAAAATATAATATTGGCCGCCCTGGCCTGATGTCTCGGACCTAGGGTCTCAGGAGGGCTTTTTATTCTGGGAAAATAGGGATTGCGGCTGAATAGCAATATTACAGCAAATTAATCAACACTTTACTAAGCTATTATGTAGTTCTGCCACTGACTCCAAGCTGTAGAGGGACTACAAATCCCAGCAATACATTATACAGAAATGCAGAATGGCATCGGCTGTAGAGGACTACAAATCTCAGCAATAGATTAAACAGCAGTGCAGAATAACACCAGCTACAGAGGACTGCAAATTCCAGCAATAAATTATACTGCAACACAAACTGGCAACAGCTATAAAGGACTACAAATCCCAGCAATACATTATACAGCAGTGCAGAATAGTACCGACTATAGAGGACTACAAATCCCAGGAATACATTTGACAGAAATGGAGAATACCACCAGCTATAGAGGACTTCACATTCCAGTGATACATTATACAGAAATGCAGAATAATATGAAGCTACATTCTCTGTGTTGCTCCATGGTGGCAGCCTTATGTCTCCAGGATCTCAGGAGAGCTGTGCAGGGTCTCAGGTGGGCTGAGCGAGGTCTCAGGAAAGCTGTGCGGGTCTCAGGTGGGTTGTGCTCAGAGAGGGTCTCGCTAGTGAATGCAGGTGGCATGGTTCCCCAGGAAGTAGGAGATGTGAGGGTCAGCACTGTAAACAGACCCCGCATGGTTCACAGGAAGGCTGCCAAGGTCCCCAGCAAGCTCAGACCTCAGGCAGTTGCTTCCATTTAAAAATTTAAAGCAACGGTATTGGTGAATCACTATCAGGCAGGCACAGTTCCTTATGGCCACAAATGAGAAGCTGTGTGCGGCTGCAAGGAACTAAGGAAAACGTACCATCTAAGTTGTGGCCGGGGAAGCTGCTGGTCTAGGCTGCGCACTAGGCGGCTGCCTAGTTTGCCTAGCAGCAGCGCTGGACCTGAGTATGGGTAGTAGGATTGCATAGCTTGCAACATATTGGAATAATCCACTGATAGTAAAACTGCATAAATATGGGAGAGATCCACTGAGGATAGTAAAACTGTACAGATATGGAGAGATCAACTGAGGATATTAAACTGCATAGATATGGGAGAGATCCACTGAGGATAGTAAAAATGTATAGATATGGGAGAGACCAACTGAGGATATTAAACTGCATAGATATGGGAGAGAGCCACTGAGTATAGTGAAACTGCATAGATATTGGAGAGATCCACTAAGAATAGTAGGACTGCATAGATATGGGAGAGATCCACTGATGATAGTAAAACTGCATAGATATGGGTGAGATCCACTGAGGATCAAACTGCATTGATATGGAGAGATCCGCTGAGGATAGATGGACTGCATAGATATGAGAGAGATCCAAGGAGGATAGCTGGAGTGAAAAGATATGGGAGAGATCCACTGAGGATAGTAAAACGGCATAGATATGGGAAAGATCCACTGAGGATAGTTGGACTGCATAGACATGGGAGAGATCCACTGAGGATAGATGGATTGCATAGATATGAGAGAGATCCACTGAGGATAGTAAAAATGTATAGATATGTGAAAGATCCACTGAGGATAGTTGGACTGCATAGACATGGGAGAGATCCACTGAGGATAGTAAAACTGCATAGATATTGGAGAGATCCACTGAGGATAGTAAAACTGCATAGATAGCAGTATCGAGTTAAATGGAAATCATCTGTAGTCTGCAAAGTCACTTTGAGGTGCATTTGGTGACCCTGAAAATGGAATTTGCTTTGTAGGCTGAATAAAATGAACAAAACCTAGTTCAGACAGTGCAATGATGTGTTCACATGGGATGCAGCTTGGGAATCCATTATATGTGGTTACAGACAGCCATAGCTGGCCATATACTTACAGATCAAGCACTGTTATCTTTTATTCTGGTGAAAAAAAATCTAGTAGCCTTGACGTAACAGCACATTTCTTTTACAGATACACAAACCAGCTGTACAATCTTTACATCATTTCACTAAACAATCTAAACACACATACACAACTGAAAACAGCTGGGTAAAATACCGAACTAATAAAGTATAATGTAATTCACACTTTCCAATGCTGCCTCCAAGCAACAGACCTAATGAAACTGTACCAAAGCAGTAAATGAGTTAATACAAATTAATTTTAGATTAAATGAACAATGGCAAAATGATGACAAATCAGCATATTGTAATTATATCCTTATTTAAATATTTAACCAGTCCCTAATGATCTCATAAAACCGCGTAAGGCAGAATTACTTTTTAATGAAAATATTCATGAGATCATTACTGTCTGGCTTCTAGGCACAGGCAACCAAACCTACTAGATATATAGCTCTGGATTTTCACAGCTATTGCAAAACCAAAGGTTAGTGTTTGAAATCTCAATATAAATTGTGCCCTGCAGACATTCTGCAACATATGCTAAGCAAATGTCAATTCTCCATGCAGATTTCATTCAGTGCCTTTGCCTGCGTATTTCAGGCATATTTAATCCATCTTTCTCATCCCAGGAGCAGCTTCAGGTGTTTACTGAAGAGCAGCAACATCCCATTGAAGCAAATTATAGTAACTGGCCACAGAGTGGATTGAAGGCATGTATGTGTATAATGCTATTGTTCCCCAGAATGCCAAACTGTTACATTTTACATAGGCACTTAGTTTAGCACCACAGTGTCCACAGTGCCAAATGAAAGATTTATCTATGGTGGATTCCAAAGCCATATAGCTGTGCCCATATAAAATGTATCCAATGCTACAGTTTTGCATCATTTTTGGACACTTCATTAATCCATACACTACTGGATCACTGAAAGTGACATCCCAATGTAACACATCACTTTGCAAAAATTCTCTCTTAAACAGTAAAGTTTCTGCTCACACTTCGACCGTGTAACAATGCAACAATTCACTGCAAGAAGAACCCTATTATGTTCTATGGGACCCATTCACACCTATGCATTGCACTTACCTGTGACTTGGAGAAGGTGCAGATGCTTCTTTTAGTGCTAAATAGTGCATTCCTGGTCCAACAGATTTCAATGGTAGTGCACATACTAAATGGTCACTTCTTCCTAGCAGCATCTACTCTAGCCAAGCTGTGTAGGAAATTAGAGCAAGTAGGTCACACCATACTTGATGTCAAATAACTAATAAGGCTGATGATGGCAAGGACATTGTTTTGTGATCCCAACAACCACAATTACAAGGATTGCTGCAAGCCCTAGAGGGCTTGGGAGGACATTGCCCATGAGATTTACACTGATAGTGAAGGTTCTATCAAAAGTATTGCAGCAGCTGCTGCTGACTAAAAGGGGATGATGTTTAAAATTTATGAATTTTTATAGCACCAACAATTTATATTGTGCTATACATACAGTACATCAGTCTCCGCCATCAAGGAGCTTAGAATCTAACATCCCTATCTCACACAGGACAATTTAGACAGAAACCAATTAAACTACCAGCATGTCTTTGGAGCATGGGGGGAAACCATAGTACACCCACACAAATCCCATGCAGATAGTGTCCTCAGCAGGATTCGAACCAGGGACCTCAGTACTGCAAGGAAGAAGAACTAACCACCATACCACTGTGCTCAACAGTTAAAGAAAGCTCAGTAGGTGCTCAAGCTGCTTTTTTGGAGGTTCACCCCTTTTATTATAAGGAAGGATGGCATTTCTCTCTAGAAGAGTGCTGCTACATCAACAGTACTGTAATTTACTACTGCCCATTAGTCAAATTTGCCCCAACAGGGCAAATTTGGTAACTCACTAGATCATCATTGTGCAGTGTTATGTCTTATTAACATTAGTTGCCATTTATATTTTTTTGCAATGGCAACTTGCTATATTTTTGAATCTAACAATTGTTTCAACATAATTTTGCTTTATCATATACTAGCAAATAATATAATGCCCCTGTGTATGACAACTTTCCTTTTAGATTCCAATATTTAGACATACTTATTTCGGTTACAAGACAGCAATCAATAATGACAATGGCTAAAGTTAAAATGATAGTAAAGTCAAAAGGTTATCAAGCTATTTCAAATGCTAATTAAATCACTTACAATGGATGCTGCTCCCTGATGTTTAAACGGTTTGGTTTCCTGCAGAATCAGCTGCTCCCCTAAGTACTGGCCCTGTTATCTTGTTGTGGCTACAAACAGTGAATGGCCAGCAAACAGGAATGATTGTTTCACTTCACCGTTGACAGATAATTTGATGGACAGATTAGCATCTCTTTAGGAATTATAAACCTTTAAACTTTTTAATACAGTATAAAACACCAGACGTTTATGCACTCCTAGACATGGGCAAATAATTTAATCAAGGGTAATGGCATGGGAGCTCACTGTAGACTGTATTCATCTTCCCCATTTAAACAGTTTGTAAAATTTTAATGATCTTTGTTCCCTCAAGACCAAAACTAATCATTATTAATAATAACAAATTAGTAATCTGCAAAATTGCAGTAACAGAATTAAAACAGGAAGACAGTAAAAAGAGAAAAATGTTCAACGCAAAGGTTATTATAGATTTTAAAAATAAACAGACTTACATAAATACTCTAGAAGCAGCCAGAAGATTTCAGATCAATTTGTAAGCTACAGGAAAGAAATGACAGTACTTAGGGACAGGCAGAGTTTATAAGCTTTGAGACTTTCCATGGATCGAAGTCTGGGAATAAATTCTGCTTTTTGAACAGAATGAAACACAGACTGATGAACAGTGAGAGGTAATACGACGATAGATAGATAGATAGATAGATAGATAGATAGATAGATAGATAGATATTAAGCTCCCTCTGACCCCAAAAGGCATGTGGTAAATCCCAGATGCAGGATGGGCTGACATTTCACTTTCAGGGATGGATCTTTAGCCAGGTTGTGGGTTGGGAACAGTATATTGGGTGCCAGTCACTTTAAGTACTTTTTCAATACTTTATTGTAGAACAGCCAAACTGGGAGAGCGGGTATAGGGCTACAGGCATCCATAGACAAATAGTCTCCAGTCCCACCATCCCACCAGTCCCTTCCTTAGGCGTGCGCACAGGGTGTGCCAGGTGTGCCTCGGCTCACACTAATCACCCCGAGCACAACACCGAAATCACAACAGTGGGCACCATGTTTTTAGTCACTGAGCCAGTGGAGACATCACAAAGATATCTCTGTGACCGGCTCAGCGATGCAGAACGCAGCAGCACTTGCCACTTACATTCCTCACATAACAGCCACAGTCTTCGGTGCCTGGGAAGCTGCGAGGGAGCATAGCTGCGGCTTCCCATCCAACTGGGAAGCAGGGTGGGTGGTTCACACGACCACCTGCCATGTTCCCTGCTGCATTACTGCACGCCTGCTGGAAGAGGTAAGGGACAATTGAAGAGTTGGGAATCTGGAATGCCTCAGGTCTGTGTGTGTATTTATGTATCATAAGTACACACACACAGTAGTGTGCAAAAGTTTTAGGTAGGTGTGAAAAAATGCTGTAAAGTAAGAATGCTTTCAGAAATGAAAGTGTTAATCGTGTATTTTTTATCAAATAACAAAAAGGAAAGTATATGAAAATAGGGAAATCCAAATCAAATCAATATTTGGTGTGACCACCCTTTGCCTTCAAAGCAGCATCAGTTTTTCTAGGTACACTTGCACACAGTTTTTGAAGGAACATCTTGGAGAACTAACCACAGATCTTCTGTGGATGTCGGCTGCCTCAAATCCTTCTCTCTTCATGTAATCCCAGACAGGCTATGTTGAGATCAGGGCTCTGTGGGGGCCATACCATCACTTTCAGGGCTCCTTGTTCTTCTTCAGATAGTTCTTAATGACATTGGCTGTATGTTTGAGGTCGTTGTCCTGCTGCCGAATACATTTGGGGCCAATCGCACACCTCCCTGATGGTATGGCATGATGGGTAAGTATCTGCTTGTATTTCTCAGGATTGGGCACACCATTGATCCTGACCAAATATCCAACTCCACTGGCAGAAATGCAGCTCCAGACTTGCAAGGAACCTCCACCATGCTTCACTGTTGCCTGCAGACCAGGGACTGGTGTCCGTGAGTGGCCCTTTGCAGGGTCTGCCGCCTAAGGCTGAAACGACTAATCACGCAACCTCCTCTCCTCCTCCCATGGATGATCTCCTCCCTGGGATGACTAGGGCAGTTCCGGCATCACTCGCAGTCTCGGAAGTGTGTACTATGTGTATTATGTGTTGTATGTGTGCTGTGTGTGTAATATGTGTGCTGTGTGTGTGTGTGTATGTGTTGTATGGGTGCTGTGTGTGTACTATGAATTGTATATGTGTTGTATGTGTAACGTGTGGGTATTATGTGTTGCATGTGTGCTGTGTGTGTACTATGTGTTGTATGTGTGCTGTGTGTGTATTATGCATTGCATGTGTGCTGCGTGTGTACTATGTGTTGTATGTGTGCTGTGTGTTGTATGTGTGCTGTGTTTTGTATGTGTACTATGTGTTGTATGTGTGCTGGGTGTGTATTATGTGTTGTATGTGTAACGTGCGTGTATTATGTGTTGCATGTGTGCTGTGTGTGTAACGTGTGTGTATTATGTTTTGCATGTGTGCTGTGTGTGTACTATGAGTTGTATGTGTACTGTGTGTGTATTATGTGTTGTATGTGTGCTGTGTGTATTATGTGTTGTATGTGTGCTGTGTGTATTATGTGTTGTATATGTGCTGTATGTGTACTATGTGGTGCATGTGTGTTGTGTGTGTACTATGTGTTGTATGTGAACTGTGTGTGTACTATTTATTGTATGTGTGCTGTGTGTGTGTACTATGTGTTGTATGCGTTCTGTGTGGTTACTATGTGTTGTATGCATGCTGTGTGTATACTATGTGTAGTATGTATGCTGTGTGTACTATGTGTTGTATGTGTGCTGTGTGTTTAATATGTGTAACATGTGTGTACTATGTCAGGCCTCAAAATTTCCACTCGCCCCCTCGCAATTGGCGAGTGAAAATTGCGGGGGGCAAGTGGAGTGTCAGCGATGGGGTGCGCCGCCGGCGGGACCAGGGATGGGACACTACCGCCGCGGCGATCGCTCGCTCGCTTCTGTTCTCTCTTCTCTTTCTCGGCTGCTGCAGCTACAGAGCGGCCGAGAACAATAATAATCAAAACTGGGGAAAAAGTGTTTTCTTTACATTTTTTTCCTCATTTTTTTTGTATTGCATTCCTACTAAGTGAGGCGTTAGGCAAGCATATGTGATATAAATATATAGCCCTATCTGTCTTCTAAAAAACAATATATAATATGTGTGGGTGCATTTAGTAAGAAAGTATATTGCTGACATGGAAGAATCACACAGCAAACATAGTTACATAGTTAGTCAGGTTGAAAAAAGACACAAGTCCATCAAGTCCAACCCATACAGATAAAGTCCAACCCATAGAGATAACATGTAAAAAGTGCTTCAGTCATTAACGAAGAGAAACAAAAAAATGACGTGGTTCAAGGCAAGGAAGCTCAACTCCAGCCAAATTTTTTTTTTCCATTTTGGATAGAGCAGGGAAAGATTATAACCCCTGTCAGATGTGCCCGTATATTTCTTCTCACTTCCTGTTAGGATGACGGTGATGGAAACTTTCTCCAATGTTTACACAGACTAAAACAAAACACATTTTTAGTAAAGTGAGGATTGCCTAAACTTTTCACAATGTTTTTATTGATGTTTGTAACTTCCCATATTATTTGTAACAACAACTTCCCCATTTGTTGTTCTAGTGTCACAGGGACAGGAAGTGAGAGAAATTCTCCCCAATGACAGGAATAAAAACCTGAAAACATTCAACTCTTTGGCATTTTGTCCAAAACAAAACAAAACAAAAAAATGTCTAGAGTTTAAGTTTCTAGGCTTTAAGGAATTTCTGCAGCACAGAAAATGAAAAACTTGAAATCCCTTCAAGTTCTGTTACTAATAAGACAAATGTTGATAGACATTTATTTTATAAGAAGACCACGTCAGCACAGGGACAAAGGACGTGACTTTGTTGGCTCTGCTTGGCATTTCTCATACACCATGGTGTTTTCTTACTGTTCCTCTGGGATTTGAAGACATAACAGTTCCTGAGAACATGGCAATGCTTGGGAGACCAGGCATCTGTGGGAATGAAGGAGTTATTAAGGTGTGAGGGTTAGAAGTCTAGAAATAATGTATTGATTAAGTGTGTATCCATTTATATATTCTACATTAGATGGGAAAAACTCAGGAAACAGGACTTAACATTTATATTTAAACAGCATTTCAAAAGCCAGAAATTGTTTAGCTGTTTAATAAAATAGCAATGCTGGTGAAAATATGGTGAATCACAGAGCATTCAGCCATAAAAAGGCCCAAGCCATTTCTCTGACGTGATCTGGTAGCTTCTGCTTCCATTGGCTGGGCCTTGGTTGGCCTTGTGGGAAATCCGGCCCTGGCTGCAGGTCATCATTCCTTATATGAACGAGGAACTACAGTATGAAAGGCTTCCCCAAGCACAAAAACAATGTTCAGAAGTAGCCTTTACGGGCTTGTTCACACTGCGACTGTAAGAGGAGCTCCTGGCAGGTGATTCTGACTCCAGTCGATTGCCACCAAAAGCTGCATCAGACTTGGTGTATACATTAGCAGGCAGGGAGTTGTGGCAGAGTAAACTGAACACTATAAGACACTTTTGGAGTCTGGATCAGGGCGAGTGATGCACTCGCCTCAGGCGCAGATGAGAGGAGTCGCAGCCAGGGCTGGCCTGGCTGCGTGCCCTTGCCCCTGTTGCCATGGTGAGCACAGGGCGCCATTGGGAACAGGGGCGCCAGGCTGCCAACATAGCCGCGGCTCGGCAGGGAGAAGAGGAGTGGCACAGGCTCCAGCTTCTCCTCGGATTCCCGCTGCTCTCCGCCACCTGTATGGGCAGAGGACTCTGTGTCCTCAATCTCTTTTTCTATTTCAAAAGGGAAATGTCAGGGGTCTGTTTAGACCCCCGATATTTCCCCCAAAGCCCCCCAACAGTAAAAAAAAAAAATAATAATAAATATAAATTAAAAACAAAAACACCACACACACACACACACACACAAACACACAAATACTAGTATTACCTGTGCAAAGGCTAAAAATGTGTTTAGGACAAAATGAACGGAAACTAAAAATGTTTTCATTAGTTTCACAAACTAAATAAATATTTATGCTGTTTTGGATTTGGCCACCAGCGCATTTGCGCCGACATCCTGGTGGCAGGGCGCATGACGTCACATACCGCAAAGGTTTGTTGGGGGGGCAGAATTTTCTGTTCTTGCCTCGGGTGCAAAAGGAGCTAGCTACAGTTCTGGTCTGGATATCAGTTATTTTCTGTTTCTTCTCATGGCCTAGCCACAGAACAACCTTACAAAAAAAAAACAGAGTGCATTGATATTCTACTACGTTTAATGCAGTGTGAAGATAGTGTTGATCAGTGCTATCAAGATGTCCCTTGGGAACAAACAGACAAAACTTTATGACAAAGAAAGTAATACATTTACTATTGGCTGTGACAGGCATGCATCCTGGCTTGGAAGCATCTCTGTACTCCTGTTGATCTTGTAGAGTGTTGAGAAGCGTGGGAAGGAGAAAAAGAAACTGGATGATGTCAAAGCTAAGTGTTCCACTGACTGCACAGTAACCGACTGCGTAATAAAAGTTAGTTACTGCATAAGGGCCTGTGTCTTCTGGCTTTGAGCTTGGGTTGATGGCATCAGTCTGACATCAGTCTGAGACACTTCTGAGATCATTCATAATTCATTGATAGGCACAATTGATCTGCAGTTGACCACCTTCTGACCAGAATCTGACCTGTTTCTAAATGAATAATTGACTTTTATCGAGCTGGGTGGTGCCAACAGAACCACACACAGTTTGAATTTTAGCCAAGTCAGCAGTGTATGGCCAGTTTTTTACTAGATGCATTTATTTATTACAGATATTTCTATAGCGCCAACAATGTACACAGCACTTTACATACTGCACATTCACATCAGTCACTGCCCTCAAGGAGCTTACAATCTAAGGTCCCTATTCTACATGCATACAGGGCCAATTTACACAGGAGACAATTAACCTTCCAGCCGGTCTTTGAAGTGTGGGAGGAAACTGGAGTACCCGGAGAAAACCCACGCAAGCACAGGGAGAACATGCGTTTATTAATTCTTTTTCAACAATTTCAGTAATTGATGCCTAGCGTGAGAAAACGGAAACAATTGTAAACATTACTTTTACTTGTTAAATGTATTCCCCTATTGGACAGTAGTTGGCAGTGGCACTTTTATTATGTTATTCTTTATTCATGTTTCTTCTTAATATTTTCTTCTAAATATGGAGCTGCTGTATGTCGATTACTATTTTGTTATTGCCAGATTCCCTTTAAAACATAAATTGTGTCAGTGTGTGCTTCAATTTTGATATGTTAGTTAAATTGTATATGATGTGCATACTGTATATCACCGATACACACACTGTATATTCCCAGATCTATACACATGTATGCTACGCAATGGTTACACAATCTCTCTCATCTGTGTCTGCTCATGTCATGCAATGCTTGAGTTCTGCATTTGTCGTGCTCTGACACCATTTACTACACGGATACTTAGGAAAACACAATAGGCCCCAAGGTCTGTTCTACATATGTGACGTCATCTTTACAATGAAAGGCTTTTCCTGTATGTGGGTAGCAGTAACAGGTACCATGGTTATGATTATAATTACAAATATAAATGTAGGTATTATTGCTTTTATGCGGCTATGCGGGATGGAATTATTAGCTCTAGGGATTCTTGTAGTCCAAAATTGTTTCCAAAGTGCAAGTAACAGACCTTCACTGCTGAAGACATCAAAGTAATTTAGATCTGAATGTCATTTGTTTCACTAAGTAGATATGATGAGCTAACCAACTCAGTACAAGCATGTACTAGTTGTGTAAATATTCTGTCTAAACTGGAAATTATATTTTAGATTAATAACGTGCTGGATTAGTGTGATCCTAGTTCATTTTATTACTTCATTGCTGTGCTGTATGTGTATAGGCCAAAGTAGTTGGATCTGTATGTGCGTTATAATCGATTAATCAATTTTAAAAAATTTGATTAATCGAACACAAAAATGTTAATCAGTAACAGCCCTAAAATAAAAAAAAGACTTACATATACCTTATTTAAAAAGTCTACACATACCATTATTGTCGGGTGCACTCAATTTTTTTTTACAAACACATTGTGTTACTAATGCATACAGCTTAATGAAGGCAGAGTTTGATAGTTCAGTGTTCTGTATAAAGCCATGGAAAAAACAGGCCTATACAGATTAAAAGATAAGAATATAATTTCCAGTTTAGACAGTTTAGAATTTGCACAGCCCTATTTTATTTTGGATAGCAAAAGGAATGGTTTAAGCCCTGTTATTTTTTATTGTAGACACCAAGAAGAAATCTCTCCAAGGTAAAGGAAATGCCCTCGCCCTCGCAGTTGTTACTGGAACAAGAGTCCTTATTAGTGACAACCCAAAATTTTAGACTTGTCAGTCCTACTGAGAGGGAATCTCCCTGAAGGGCACAGCAATAAAAACTTGACTGAGGCTTTAACCCCTCACTTCTCTATCCAAAAAAAACACCACACTCTACGTTTTACATGTAAAAGCAATCAGCATTATATAAATAATGTTGAAGATTTAAAAAAAAAAAAACATTTGGATTCATAGGTTGGAATGATATATGTAGTGCAGTGGTTCTCAACCTGTGTAACCTCAAGACCCACATTTGTCATCGGTCATTAAGTCGCGACCCAAGTTCAACTGCAATGGAACGGCAGTGTGGGCTGCTTTGCTGTGACAGAGCTCCATCCATATGTGGATTGCTTGTACAGTTCCCATGTGCGCTTGTAGAGGTGCCGGGAGCCAGAATGTGATGTCCCTCCAGTCCAGGCACTTCTACGGGACATGCAAGGGAGCTGTAAGCAATGCACAAATGGATGGAACTCCCTTGCAGCTGTACCCCCAGCCTACCCCACCTCAAGGTGCTGGGCAGCATATTTTTAATGGATGCTCAGCGTAAGAACTGACAGTGCTGCACTATGGGGGAGGCTAGGGGTAGGCTGATGAGCCTCTCACCTATAAAAGAGGAAGGCATGCGGCGACCCACTGAACATGGTGTCGCGACCCACTTTTGGGTCATGACCCACCAGTTGAGAACCAAGGATGTAGTGGACATACACTCACTGGCCACTTTATTAGGTACACCTTTCTAGTACTGGGTAGGATCCCTTTTGTCTTAAGAACTGCTTTAATTCTTAGTGGCATAGATTCATCAAGGTGATGGAAACATTCCTTAGAGAGTTTGGTCCATACTGACATGATGGCATCACACAGTTGCTGCAGATTTGTCAGCTGCACATCCATGATGCGAAGCTCCACCAGCCTGAACCGTTGATGCAAGACAGAATGGATTCATGCTTTCTTGTTGTTTACATCAAATTCTGACCCGACCATCCGAATGTTGCAACAGAAATCGAGACTCATCAGACCAGGCAACGTTTTTCCAATCTTCTATTTTACAAGGTTGGTGAGCCTGTGCAAATTGTAGCCTCAGTTTCCTGTTCTTATCTGACAGGAGTGGCACTCGGCGTGGTCTTCGTGGCTGTAGCCCATCTGATTCAAGGTTCAATGTGTTGTGCGTTCAGAGATGGTATTCTGCATATCTCGGATGTAACGAGTGGTTATGAGAGGTACTTTTGTCTTTCTGTCAGCTTGAACCAGTCTGGCCATTCTCCTCTGACCTCCGGCATCAACAAGGTATTCTTGCCCAGAGAGCTGCCGCTCACTGGATATTTTCTCTTTTTCAGACCATTCTCTGTAATCCCTAGAGATGATTATGTATGAAAATCCCAGTAGATCAGCAGCTGCTGAAATACTCAAACCAGCCCGTCTGGCACCAACAACCATGCAATGTTCAAAGTCACTTAAATCACCATTCTTCCCCATTATGATGCTCGGTTTGAACTTCAGAAGACCATCTTGACCATGTTTACATGCCTAAATGTACTGAGTTACTGCCATGTGATTGGCTGATTAGATATTTGTGTTAACGAGCAGTTGAAGAGATGTACCTAACAAGGCAGCCAGTGAGTGTATTTGTTTATTACCTACAAATGCAGGCCCTGTTTCATGCATTGCAGGTGCTGCAAAACAGTTCTGTAGGCAAACTCCTTGAAAACAACCCACTCTCTGTGTGTGTAATACCTTATCTCAACAGTTCTAAAGCAGGTTAGCTGAATGAGTCTAATACAGAGTCTATTCATCTAGAAATTCCTTTATTTAATACGATAACAAAAACATGAAAGAGCCAAACTGTACAAAATTTAGTTCTATAATATATTACTTAAATCATGTCAGCTCCTGGAGAGGTGTTAAAACAGCATTGTACTGTATGTGGCAAACAATAAATGTCTCTGCCCCCTCACCTCTATTCAAGCTTGGCCTTTCCATTTTAACATAAATGGCCTCTTTTACACCTTTTTAGAGGAGGATGACCAGCAAAACATCTTCAACATCAACAAAATAAATAGAAAAAAATTATAATTTTAAAACAGAGGTCGACCTAAAGTGCTAGGCATTTGCATCTGCATATGCAGAAGATCTCACCAGGGGCAGATGAGGAGGATCTCACCTAGGGCAGATGCGCAGGGTCTCACCAGGGCAGCAGGGGCAGATGCAGAGGGTCTCACCAGGGGCAAATTAGGAGGGTCTCACCAGGGCAGTAGCGCAGGTCTCACCAGAGGCAGTTGCAGAGTGTCTCACAGGGCAGATGCGGAGGGTCTCAGCAGGGGCAGATGTGGAGGGTTGCACCAGGGCAGCAGGGTCAAATTAGGAGGCAAATACACATTGCTTTAGAAAACTAAAAGTAATTCAGCTAGGGTTTATGTGGTGTGAAATACACAAATAAAATCGGTCTATATGATTGGTGAGCTGTAGTTGTTTTAGTACGCCCTCAGCCTAGTTTCACCTTAGGTTCGCCCTTGAGATTTTTGTGGAGCATTTTTGTTTCTGTGCGTTTTCGACGCATATTTCATGATTTTTTTCATGCGCTTTCAACCTCAAGTGTGGTGCTGTGATATCAGAGCCATCTTCAGCCATGTCCGTTATGACATCTTTCATGGCAGCAGCTGCAGCTCATATGGGGTCACATAAAATGTTTGTTGACATACCATTGTTATAAACTGTTTAACATCCAGGCAAAAAAGTCCTGCTTCGTCCATTTTGTTGCAAGCTCTAGGGTTACTAGGAGGAAAGTAAGTGATAAACGCATAAAACACACACAAACATGCAAGGTTAACATTTTTCTTCATGAAAAACTCCCTCTTTAAAAATAATCCCCATCCTGCCCAGGATCTAGAATGCTCCAGACATTGGGCACTTCTCCAGGTTTTACAGGAGCAAAAGCTTTTATTTGTTCAAAATCAGCTCGTGCTTAATGTGCTCAGCCACGAGGTGAGGGAGAGTGCACAGCACATGCATGGGTTTTGAACAAGAAAGAGCACTCACTCCTGTGATGCTAAGGGTGAGTACCCAACATTTGGGGTGTCCTAGATCCTGGGCAGGATGGGAATGATCTTTACGGTCAAAATCTCTAGCAGAGCCCTCAATGGGCTCTAATGTATCCTGTTCACAACTGGCTGTCGTAAAACCATATATCTTTATAGTTTGCTATTATCTGGTTAATTCTACTATCGATTGTACCTGCATGAGTAGGGTGTGAACATGCTGCAGTGTGGGGCAGCCAATGGGAGAACATATTGAGTGTCTTTTGCTTACCAGCCAATCACTAGGAATTTCATGGCCAGTTGTGCATGCTGGGGGAGTGCATAAATACTCAGAGGAATTGCCATATGCTCAGTCTAGTCTGCCCCCGGGTTTAACCTTCGGGGTGGGATGCTCAGAAAGGGAAATGCTGACTAGTTCTCAAGCCTGGAAGAGGCCACATATGGACCTAGAAGGAGTCTGGAACTGATGGGGGAAGAGAACCAGAGAAGCTCTAAGACTACTGGAGGTTGCTGGTGCTGATGTGGACCTCAGAAACAAGTCTGGTGTCTAGGGTTGCCACCTTTTCTTCAAGTGAAACCCGAACACTCTAGCTCCACAAAAAAAATTTGGGGGAGAATAGGAGAGAGTGAGGAGAGGCAGCTAGGGGAGGGAGTAATGAGACCAGCTATAGAGAACTGCAAATCCCAGCAATACATTATCCAGCAATACAAAATAATATGAAGCTACATACTCTGTGCTGTTCTGAGTTGGCGCCCTGATGTCTTCAGGTGGCCTGGTGATTTGTGCCGGCTGTGCAACTCTCGGGTGGGCTGTGCGACACTCGGGTGTCAGGGAGCCGGTGTTGTGTTGAATTACGTTACCCTGTAAATCTTGGTTCCCCCTGCCGCTTGGCTATTTCTGTAACCCACCTCTTCATGCCTCCTCCCTTCAGCTGCATTGGGATCTACATAGCCCGGCCGCTCTTCTAGCTCTGGTGATCTATCACTTAGAGGAACATCTCCTCGTTCTTCTCTATGTGATAGAGCACCAGAATTAGAAGAGCGGAGGAGCAATCACAGATGCGGCTGCTGAGGTCCTAGTCAAGCGTGATCTCGGGCAGCCACATCGGCCTGAAACCCGAATCTTACTATGAGCTGCAGGCACCTGTAACTGACACAGGCTGCCCGCAGCTCAGAGCAGTGACGACTCTAGGAACAATATATAGGGGGGGCACATACTACAGTCAATACTGGGGGCGCACTAATCATTTTCACTAGCCTCCCTCTACTTCATGTCCGGTACTTAGGCACTCCCACCTGCTTTAGACCACCACTGACTGTCCGTACGTCCAGGCTGTGGGAGGAGAAGTGGAGCAGCCGGACAGGGCCAAAGCCGGTGTTCTATAGTTTTTCTCGACCCCATAAAATGTCTTCATTGTGTCACTTCTGGTGCCACTATGTCACCCGAATCGGCTGCTTTCCTGACACCCTTTCTTTATGCGCACCTGAAAGTGACATGGTTAAGAAATGTTATGGGTCACGGAAAGGTACAGCACACTGGTGGCAGAGCGATCCCTCATTACTGCAATCCTGGTAGTTCTGGTACTGACTCCAAGCTATAGAGGACTATAAATCCCAGCAATATATTATACAGCAATGCAGCATACCACCAGCTAAAGAGGACTACAAATCCCAGCAAAACATAGAGCAATGCATCCGGCGTTCTGGCCTGATGTCTTCAGCAGAGGGTGTCAGGAGGGTGCTGAGGGTCTTAGTAAGGGGAGGTGTGCGAGTGGCAAAGTCATGTAAGCAGGCATCGCCTGGCTCCCCAGATGGCTGCTGCGAGTTAGACCTGCGACGCTGGACCTAAGACACCCGAGTCAATTTGAAAAATGTAAGTGCCGGCATCAGTTTTAAGTATCGGGACAGAGGTCAGTTATAACACAGAGTACATTGGTCAGCGGTGTAACACAGAGTGCAGAGGCCAGTAAAGTGAAGCAGAGAGCTGAGGCCAGTCAGGTGGCGCAGAGGCCAGTCAGGTGACACAGAGGCCAGTAAAGTGAAGCAGAGGTCAGAGGCCAGTTAGGTAACGCAGAGCGCAGAGGTCAGTAAGGTGAGGCAGTGCAGAGGTCAGTAAGGTGACGCAGTGGGGAGGTCAGTAAGGTGAGGCAGTGCGGAGGTCAGTAAGGTGAGGCAGTGCGGAGGTCAGTAAGGTGAGGCAGTCCGGAGGTCAGTAAAGGTGAGGCAGTGCGGAGGTCAGTAAAGGTGAGGCAGTGCGGAGGTCAGTAAGATGACGCAGTGCGGAGATCAGTAAGGTGGTGCAGTGCGAGGTCAGTAAAGTGACGCAGTGCGGAGGCCAGTAAGGTGGCGCAGTGCGGAGGTCAGTAAGGTGGCGCAGTGCGGAGGTCAGTAAGGTGACGCAGTGTGGAGGTCAGTAAGGCGGCGCGGTGCGGTCAGCGGTGTAAGATAGAAAAAGGACTTACAGTGCTAATGTCCTCATGCCCTCTTCTTCCTCTCCGGGTGGTGGCAGGGGGGAGGGGGGAGCAGCGATATTTCCACCATGTAAATCCCCAAGCAGCCTTCTCTGCAGGTCCTGTCCCGCTCTCCTAAGATTCACAGGCAGCCAATGGCGGTGCTGCACTCTCCCTCCCAGCCAATAGCAGCTGAGGAGGGAGGAGAAAGACACATGTGACCGCTGAGGAGGCAGAGGAGCCCGTAAGTGAATCGGCCAGAGACAAATGTTTTTTTCTTCTTTACCCTTGCAGCGGCATAGCTAACAAGGGGGAGCAGCAGCGGCGGCTGCTTTCTAAGGGGGATCAGAAGAAGGGAGGAAGAGGAAGTTCCGGCGGTGCGGCTGCTCGAGAATAGATCAGCTTGACAAGGACCTCGGCAGCCGCACCTGTCAGAAAATGTAAGGTGTCGGCAAGGCCACGGAGTGTGTTGTGTCCGGGTGCCCATTTGCGGGGCACCCGGACACAACACAGGGCGCCCGGACACAACACACCAAAACCGGACTGTCCGGGTGAAAACCGGACGGGTGGCAACCCTACTGGTGTCTCTCCTATGGAAGATCTCATGCCTATTCCTATTCAGCTGTTGCTCTATTACCCAGTGTCAGCCTGTGCTCCTAATGATTCTGCACTGTGGAAGCCTGAGGGGTTTGCTGAGTCTGTTCTATTTTTGCTATGGATGTCTGATGCCCTATACCCTCTTTCACAGTTATGCTGTTTTCAATAAAGTATTTATAAAGGCACTTAAAGTCACCCAACGTTCTTGATCACATGTCCCTTCACTGGCTAAGGATCGGCCCCTCTGAGTAAAATGTCAGCCCTCTCTGCTATATGGGGGTCAACCTCAGGCCTTTGGGGGTCAGGGGGGTGCTAAAGAAGCAATACACATCAGTAAGTCTGGTCTTATTTGACCTGGAACTGCACTTTCATGCAGCATAGTGAGCTGTGAGCATAGTGTGATAGCAAATGTTTATGTTTGTACTCTGAAAAGTCGTACCATGTTCTTTTTAAAAAAAAATAAGTGCCATTGCCATTTTTATTTAGCTTGCTAGAAATGAATAGAAGTTGTGCTCAACCACTTGCATCATACATTTTTGAATGCTGCTCAAGCTCCAACAAAGCTCTTGGACTTTGCTGTTAAAGTAGGCCAACGCTCAAGTGTGAGCTGCCACCCTAGGATCCTCAGCGAGCGTTGAAATTCTTCTGGAAAAGCTCTTTAACTGCTTCAGGACCGCCCACCATCAAAAAACGTCCTGTCCTGAAGCCATTATACCAAGCACATGGCTGTTGCAGCCATGTCCTTGGTATTGATTTTTTCACGGGCAAACCCAATCTTAAGGCTTGACATGTTTGGTATCTATTTACCCGACGTGACCCCCCCCCCCCCCATCTTTCATATTTTACCAAAAAATTGTGTATTATATTATGTTTATGTGCACTAAATCTCATTTTAGTGTATTTAATCCTAAAAAATACTGGTTTGATAAACAAATGCGCAAATACCGTGCGACATAGAAAATGCATCTAGCATTTTTTTTATTCTACGGAGCTTTTAGAAAATATATAATTGTGTGGGGGGTTATAAGCTGATTTCTAGCCAAAAGTTCTGATTTTATCATGTGCGTGCAAATGTAAGAAATTGCTCCAGACAGCAAGTGGTTAAATCGCTGAAGATTGAAGCTGGGATAAGATACACTATATTGCCAAAAGTATTGGGACGCCGGCCTTTACACACACATGAACTATAATGGCATCCCAGTGTTAGTCCGTAGGGTTCAATATTGAGTTGGCCCGCCCATTGCCGCTATAACAGCTTCAACTCTTCTGGGAAGGCGTCCCATTGCACTTAATGATGTAACGCTTGGATGCAGCTGCTCGGCCATGGAAACCCATTCCATGAAGCTCTCTGCGCACTGTTGTTGTGCCAATCTAAAAGCCACATAAAGTTTGGAGGTCTGTAGCTATTGACTCTGCAGACAGTTGGCGACTTCTGCGCACTGTGCTGACTCCGCACTGTCATTTTACGTGGCCTACCGCTACATGGCTGAGTTGCTGTTGTTTCCAGTTGCTTCCACTTTGTTATAATACCACTAACAGTTGACCGTGGAATATTTAGTAGCAAGGACATTTCACGGATGGACTTATTGCACAGGTGGCAACCTATCACAGTACCACTCTTGAATTCACTGAGCTCCTGAGGGCAACCCATTCTTTCACAAATGTTTGTAGAAGCAGTCTGCATGCCTGGGTGCTTGCTTTTATACACCTGTGGCCATGGAATTGATTGTAACACCTGAATCCAATGATTTGGAGGTGTCCCAATACTTTTGGCAATATAGTGTGTATTTCCTTCCATAGTTATTACCGTAGAAAGCAGTCTTCTTACAATACCAGATGCAGCCACTAGATGGCAGTAGTAGACAGAAAACGACAGTAGAACGGAATGAACAGCAAAGAGGAAGTGGAAAAAGTTCACTTTTCTAAGTTAATGCCATAGTTGAAAGGTTGGAGGCGGTGACCAGAGAAAGGTAGGCTTGAACTGTGGGTGCAGTTTATAATTTATAAATCAGGTAGATTAATGATCTCTAATTACAAATATAAAGGAGGCAGTCTGAGTTACAGCAGTGCTGTTCCTAGTTAGCATAGTCTTGTGATCGAATTTACTAGTTATGATCTCTGCAGAACAGCTTCTCCTAAGGGGACAGCTACTTGTCACTTGGGGAAATGGTAACAGGAGTAATCAGACTAGTGATCCAGACTAGTCCTGGTGTACAACCTGAACAGGGGACTCATATAATACACCAGCATTCCAGTGTCCTAGACCAACTCTGGTAGCTTTCATGGTGTTAAAACAAACAAGTTTCTAAACCTGGGAGGAGGATTCTTCACAGGGCTTATAGAGGCTCAGACAGAAGAAAGGAAGTATGAAAAGAGACGTCATGCTGGGCGAAATGCACACAACCCATGAATAATAGGAAGTGGATGTTCCACTGGGCGCTCGGATCTCATAGGTTGGGGTGGTGGCAGTGACTCCATTTGTGCCCCTTGCAGTTACACCCCTCACTCTGAAAAGCAATGCAAAGTGTTGTAACTGATCTGGCTGCAGCTAAATCAGAACTCCAGGAACAATCTATTTTTAAAAGTTAGATCGGGTGAGCTGCAATGATTCACATGTCCTCAGGGCTGCAGGGGGAAG
>NW_017308494.1:81361-81962 GCF_000935625.1 Nanorana parkeri | reverse complement strand
GAGCAGACATCATTTGGAGAAGTTGTCCATAGTAACCAATCTGCTTCTGTTTTCAGTTTGTTCAGTTAAAGAACAGAATCCAGGAATTAAAAAAACAAATCTTTGTAGTGCACTGCAAGGGTTAAGGGTTTGTTTTGTCTAGGGGGATCAAATAAAGCAGATATACTAACCTGATCTTCCGTCCTGGAGTGGAGGAGAAGAGGCTGCGGGGACCGCTTTGGCAGCCCAGCGGGACCAAGGATCAGGTGTTACATGGCAGCAAGAAACTTTTATGGCAGAAGATACTTACATAGTCACTCCTGTTAGAAAGCCAGGCAGTGCGCAAATTTTGAGGTGGTTCTCCCTTACTGTCTTTCAAAAGGATGATCAGCACCTCCAATGTAAAATGCCAAGCCTTATTTCTTGGAATAGAACATATTAACTAATAAGTAGTGATGCACCAATACTAGTATCGGTGCTGATGCTGAGTATTTGGGCGAGTGCGGGTATAATGCTCCGATGCCTAGCCCGATATCCGAGCTTCCGGTATCAGAAAGTCGGGCAGCGAGTCATTACACCCTGCCCGGCTTCCTGTTTGGCCGGCTTCCCGGCCAAACAGGAC
>NW_017308494.1:38256-80942 GCF_000935625.1 Nanorana parkeri | reverse complement strand
CTTCCTGTTTGGCCGGCTTCCCTGCCAAACAGGAAGCCGGGCAGGGTGTAATAACTCACTGCCCGGCTTCCTGATTAGCAGGGAAGTTGTCTCCATACTTCTCATCACTAGATGACGAGAAAGAATGGAGCCAGCTTTCTGGCCAATCGGGAAGCCGGGTGGCGAGTCTTTACACGCCGCCTGGATTCCTTAATGGGACTTCTGGTATCGGCATTCGGTATCGCCGAGTACCAAAAAAAACGGTACACGTACTCGATACCGAAAACCAGTATAGGTTCATCCCTACAAATAAGAGTGCAATATTACAACATTCAGTTTGTAGTGCTTACATTCAAAGAAATCAAAAGCTAAGCGTTGCAAAACCTCAAGAGAAGGAATCCCATTCATTCCTATGGCCTGAGTGTTTTGTTGCAAGCAGAAAAATGCTTGTCGCTGAAAAACGTAGATGAGCTACTTTATGGCAGATTACAGCACTTATTAGTCCCATAGACCTCAATTGGAAACTTTGTGCGACAAACGCACGACAAAACGCTCAGGTGTGAACAGGGGCTGTAGAAATAAGTAGGATTCCTTGTCTTCAGCATTTTGTCATGCTTAGCTTTGAGCAACAAAACGCCTAGGTGTGAACAGTTTGGCCTTTTATGCTATGTTGGAGATGATGATCACCCTTTTAAACATGACATACTGATGTTCAGGAGCACATGGACTAAGCTGAGCTAGTCAGATTTTTATAGGTCTGCTTTAACCCTATAAAGAACTGGCAGAAGGACTGAACAGAGCAGACATCCACAGCCCATTGCTATTGGGAGAACAGATAACAGATTGTTACGTTGCTGTTCTCTGTCCCTAATATATGAATGACAGACATCCCAACTCTCCCGCAACGTTTTGGGAGTCTCCCGCTATAAGATAGCGGCTCCCTGATGCCCGCAAGAGAAACATTTTATGCCAAAAAGGCTTACTCTGCTCTATCTAGCAGGTAACCCATTCCGGGATACACACAACAGCAGCCTAGCTATTCATTTGCTGTTTGTTTTTTTTATAGCAGCCGCTGGCCGCTGTCATAATAATAATTTTTAAAAAACACAACAGATAGCAGGGGAATAGGCTGCTATTGGCTATTTCAATTTGCAATAGCCAATAGCAGGCTGGCTGTTTCACCCGCCCACTGCTGCTGTCAATCTGCTGAGTTCTCCTTCTGGTCCTGCTCTGTGGATTGATAGCAGCAGTGGGTGGTTGCAATAGCCCGCCTGCTATTGACTATTACAAAGTGAAATAGCCAATAGTAGCTTAGCTATTCATCCCCTGTTATCTGTTGTTTTTGTTTTTTTTACTCTAAAAGCGGGTGCTGTAAAAATAAAAAAAACAGAAAGGACACCCCCTGAAATGAGGTTTTGCAGGTTGGGATGTCCGGAATGATATACAGCAATCATTGACAGTATCTGTGCATTGCTTCTACTGTCGTGGTAAACAACCTGCTTCCCTATTTATAATGGTCTGGCCCTCTAGCAACTTCAGCGCAAAATCATAGCTAATTTGCCTACAAACGTCAGGTGGTCATAATAATCTGGCCACTCAGTGTAGGTGTGGGCTATACAAGGATACATGTCAGTGTGTACTTACCTCTGTTTCCAGTGCCTAGCTTCAGAAACAATTCAGTTTCTGGGCTGAAAGTGAATTCAGATGCAGACATTTCCTCATATAATGAAGCCAGTGTCAGTCACTCTCTTTTCAGGTACCAACAGCTCTCTATCACTAGAATAGCTGCAGAGGTCCATGAGATAGCTGGGTCACCTTCCAATATACTCACCGCAAAGCTTGTATTTTCTCTATATCTGTGTATGGATTTCTATGAGTTCCTCCTATGAATAAATATTTTCTGTAGAAGTTTCAGAATACTGTAGGTCAATATTTTAAGAACAAATAGTTATAACTATGTCTGTGAATGTTTTCAGAATCATGGCTGTGGACTGGCTTGGTTTCGGATACGCTGCCCTCTTGGCCTTTGGTGGCCTAATGGGGTTTTCTCGGAAAGGTAAGTGTCCATAAAAAAATGTAATGTTCCACATTTAATCTTGATTGCCATTATGCATTTTGTTGCTTTAGAATCATATAACACTTATTGAAAAAAAATGAATAAATGCACCCATATCTCAAATGATTATTGATTTTTTTTCTTTGGAGCCTGCAAAGTATTGCAGTTGGATCAATGGATCACTGAGGGCAGTGCAGAGGCTCCTGCTTTTGGACTTTTGGTTATGGAGCTGGAGGAAGTTAACAGTAGAATATAATTATGGTGACATCACAACAACTTGTACGCCATTGAGATCTACGAGTCCCTCTGGACTTGTAGTTTTTTCCATTTACAGATACTATGAATGAATCATGCGTCTGAGTGGGAAAACAGCAAAATAAAATATACACTGGAACCTGCAAGGAAAAGAACCCTACAATTCAAGCAGGTGGGGGGGGGATTCGGTTGAGGCTGGGCGGCTGCAGAATGACATCATGTTCTATGTTAAACCTGAAATATAAGTGGAACATAGTATGAAAGGTGTAATTAACCTTTAGTTTTTTAGTTATAGAATACAGAAAAATGCATAAAGATTAAATAAACCATGTCAGCATGATCAAAAGACACAAGTATCTGAATTTCATATGCTAATCTTGACTGAGCATGGCCCTGCCTCTTTCTGAACCATGTGCCTCCCTAAAAGCCCTTTTTTTCTGACACGGGACACCACAACACAATATGCCAAAGCTGTGTTTACTGAGTGCATTAGGGTGCCATTCGAAATTAATGACATCACAAAGTTCGCACATAAGCGCAAAAGGGTGTTTCAGCCTAGGATTTGCATATAAAATCAGCCATATACAGTGCATTTGGAAAGTATTCAGACCCATTCACTCTTTTCAATTTTGTTATGTTGCAGCCTGATACTACAGTTGTTTAAATTCTTTTTTTTTCCCCTCATTAATCTACACTCAGCACCCCATAATGACAAAGTGAAAACAGAATTTTAGAAATAAAACTAAACAATAAAGGTGATCAGCGCCAGTAAGTGTAATGTGGAAATATGAGCTACCAAGCACTAAGGATATAACTAAATATCTGGAAAATGTGAAAAACAATATTGTGCCGAGCTAATAATCATACATATCTAATAAATTGAAACATATATAAATGAGTCACATATATGAGCCTTCAAACAAATGAGGCATAAGAAATATCTACACAAATACAAAAAAGCAATATAGGCAAAAAAAGTCCCAAGGAAAAAACAAACGCAAACGATGGTGACTGTGCACAAAATTCCTCAAATGATTCTCAGTGATCTTAGGAGACCTTATCTTATATTTTCTGTGCATGGGCTTCTATCCCCCATTAAGAAGGGAAAAAGTGCATTTGACCTAGCTCTGTGGGTCTACCTCCCCAGGTGAGCATTCACTTGTTATCATCACTCACTGGGTGGAGGTGAAGGTCTGCCTGCATTGTGTGATAATCCTTACCTGAGAGTTATATGCACATTGGCTGCGAATCATCTGAGGAATTTTGTGCACAGTCACCATCGTTTGCGTTTGTTTTTTCCTTGGGACTTTTTTTGCCTATATTGCTTTTTTGTATTTGTGTAGTTATTTCTTATGCCTCATTTGTTTGAAGGCTCATATGTGACTCATTTATATATGTTTCAATTTATTAGAAATGTATGATTATTAGCTCGGCACAATATTGTTTTTCACATTTAGAATTTTAGAAATGTCTGTGAATTTAAAAAAAAGAAAAAACTGAAAAATCACATGTACTTAAGTATTTAGACCCTTTACTTAGTGCTTTGTTGAAGCACCTTTGTCAGCAATTACAGCCTTGAGTCTTTTTGGGTATGACACGACAAGGTTTGGGGGATTTTCTGTAATTCTTCTATGTAAATCCTCTAAAGATCAGTCAGGTTGGATGGCGACCTTCGGTGGACAGCCATTTTCAGGTCTCTCCAGAGATGTTCAAGTCAGGGCTCTGGCTGGGCCACTCTAGGACATTCACAGAGTTGTCCCCAAGCTACCTCTGTGTTGTCTTGGCTATGTGCTTAGGATCGTTGCCTTGTTGCAATGTGAACCTTTGGCCCAGTCTGCGGTTCTGAGTGCTCTGGAACAGGTTTTCATTGAGGATATCTCTGTACTTTGCTCAGTTCAGCTTTCCCGCAACCCTTATTAGTCTCCCAGTCCCTGCTGCTGAAAAACACCCCCACAACATGATGCTGCCAACACCATGCTTCACTGTTGGGATGGTACTGGGCAGGTGATGAGTGTTGCCTGGTTTCCTCCAGACATAACGTTTAAAATTGAGGCCAAACAATTCAATCTTGGTTTTATCAGACCAGAGAATCTTGTTCCTCACAGTCTGAGAGTCTTTCAGGTGCTTTTTTGCAAACTCCAAGCGCGCTATCATGTGTTTTGCACTGAGGAGAAGCTTTCATCTAGTCACCCTGCCATAAAGGCCAGATTGGTGGAGGGCTGCCGTGATGGATGTCCTTCTGGAACTTTGTTCAATCTCCACACAGGATCTCTGGAGCTCAGACAAAGTAACCATCGGGTTCTTGGTCACCTCTCTTACTAAGGCCCTCCTCCCTCGATTGCTCAGTTTGGCCAGGCGACCAGCTCTTGGAAGAGTCCTGGTTGTGCCAAACTTCTTCCATTTGAGAATTATGGAGGCCACTGTGCTTTTGGGAACCTTCAGTGCAGCAGACAATTTTTTGTAGCCTTCCCCAGATCCTGTCTCTGAGCTCTGCAGGCAGTTCCTTTGATCTCAGGCTTTTGCTCTGATACAGTATGCATTGTCAGCTGTGAGGCCTTCTATAGAGAGTTGTGTGCCTTTCCAAATCATGTCCAATCAATTTAATTTACCACAGGTGGACTCCAATCAAGGTGTAGAACCATCTCAGCAACCATCTAGAGAAATGGGAGGCACCTGAGCTAAATTTAAAGTGTTGTTGCAAAGAGTCTGAATATTTATGCCAATGTGATATATCAGTTTTTCCTTTTTCATAAATCCACAAACAATTTTAAAATTCTGTTTTCACTTTGTCATTATAGGGTGCTGAGTGTAGAATAATGAGAGAAAAAAATGAATTTAAGCAAATGTAGTATCAGGCAGCAACAACATTGAAAAAAGTGAAGGGGATCTGAATACTTTCTGAATGCATGGTATACAGTATCTCTAGATCTATTAGTTGTTTATATATGCAGTTTTCCATGAAGGTAGCATCTGCTTATACATTTATTTTCATCATATGCTCAGTTGGCATTGCCCAGGTTTGCTACATTTTTATTTTAAAGGGTACCTGTGTCATGCCCAAACATACAGTATACAATAAATATCTGCCCAGCAAGGCAACATTTACAATCTTTACAACCTATAGCAGGGATATCTAAACATCAATCCTACAGCTGTACTGACACTACAAATCCCAGCATGCCTCTGGGAATCTTGCCTCTGGCTGTCAAAATCTTGCAATGCCTCGTGGGATTTGTAGTTTCACCACAGCTGGAGGGCCTAGGTTTGGCTGCCTCTGACCTATAGCTTTCCAAATTGATTTGTGTGTACCCAACCTGTAAATACTTCTTAAAATCTTGACTTGCTTTATTTGGCTCTCTAGCTCATTCTTTGTTATTATACGTTGCAATATGTAGTCTCTCTATTGGCTGCTGACAGATCTAAAGGTATGAGCAGACTGTACATGTTTAGAAGTGACACAGGTTTACTTTACATTTGATTTCATTTGTCTCTCTTTCCTTTGTAGGTAGTATTGTATCCTTGGCAGCTGGTCTCACGTTTGGCTTGCTTGCTGCTTATGGGGCATTATGTGTTTCATATAATCCTAGAGACATCAAGATATCATTGAGTAAGTGAAATAATACATGTATGTTAAAGGCTAAGTTTACCTTTCTGACTGTGTTACGTGTTACACCTATATTTAGTGGTAACATGAAACATGGTCAGATCGATCATCTGATCATAACTTTTCTCAGAGCCCAAAAATAGTTGTAAATAAGTTTGTATAGTCACGCCATGTACTGTATGTCCACTGTAAGAGTTCAGCTCTTGATGGAATCCTATATTTACAATTGTCTTGTATTTTCTGTCTCCCCCCTAAATATGTTGGATCAAATATGCCAAATTGTACAATCATAATATAAAATCTGCGGGTACCAAGTGTCACAATTATAATAAACAAACTGAAAACCTCACATTTTATTTAGAGACAACTACCTAAAGGTAAAATTTGTAAAGCCAAAACTTTTTGTTGGGTTTTGGGTGGAGTGGTGAAGTGTTAAATCCCCTGTTTGGTTTTATTGCTGCGTCTCTCCTGCTGAGGGCATTCAGTCCCTCTATTTGTCCTGGGGACATTCAGTCCCTCTATGTGTCCTGGGGACATTCAGTCCCTCTATTTGACCCGGGGACATTCAGTCCCACTATTTCACCGGGGGACATTCAGCCCCTCCATTTGACCTGGGGACATTCAGCCCCTCCATTAAGCCTGGGGACATTCAGCTCCTCCATTAACCCTGGGGACATTCAGCCCCTCCATTTGACCTGGGGACAATCAGCCCCTCCATTTGTCCTGGGGACATTCAGCTCCTACATTTGTCATGGGGACATTCAGCTCCTACATTTGTCCTGGGGACACTCAGCCCCTCCATTTGTCCTGGGGATATTTAGTCCCTCCATTTCACTTGGGGACATTCAGCCCCTCCATTAACCCTGGGGACATTCTGCCCCTTCATTTGACCTGGGGACATTCAGCCCCTCCATTTGTCCTGGGGACAATCAGCTCAGCCATTTGTACTGGGGACATTCAGTCCCTCCATTAACCCTGGGGAAATTCAGCCCCTCCATTAACCCTGGGGACATTCAGCCCCTCCATTTGTCCTGGGGTCATCCAGCCCCTCCATTTGTCCTGGGGACATTCAGCCCCTCCATTTGACTTGGGGAAATTTAGCCCCTCCATTTGACCTGGGGACATTCAGCCCCTCCATTTGTCCTGGGGACATTCAGCCCCTCCATTTGTCCTGGGGACATTCAGCCCCTCCACTAACCCTGGGGACATTCAGCCCCTCCATTTGTCCTGGGGATATTCAGCCCCTCCACTAACCCTGGGGACATTCAGCGCCTCCATTTGTCCTGGGGATATTCAGCCCCTCCATTTGACCTGGGGGCATTCAATCCCTTTATTTGACCTTGGGACACTCAGCCTTTCTATTTGATCTGGGGACAATTGTTCCTGGAACAGAAAGTGATGGAAAATATAAACTTTTTGGGTGCTCACAGCTCAGCTACAGGGGGTGAGGGGAAATTTTCCAATGTGGACACCTGTTCTGGTGACAACTATAAAAGAAGGAATCCCATTGTCTTGGATATTTTTTAGTTACTTCTTGTTCTGTTTCTGGAACAGGAACTAAAGGAAAATCTCCCCAACTGGGCACAGTCAGCAAAAAAAAACTTTTCTACTCTTTAAAAAAAGTTCTGGCTTTAGATACACTTTAAAGGAACTTGTCAGATAGACATATAGGAGCTTCCAACTTGTAATGAAAGGTTCATGTTCCTCATCCTTCAATATATTGTGAGTCACTGAGCTGGAACAAGTATGAAGACCCTTTTAAAAGTAAACTTATGCTGAGAGAAATAGAAGGGTTGACGTTGTTGACCTTGCTCTAAAAATGTATTAATCTAGAATAGATTAATAATAATAATAAATGCTAGAATGACATAGGATTACGCTTCCCCCCTACACACAGACCCACGCTGCCTCCTGAGTTGTCTACGTCACAGATCACAGGGGGCAGTACTTCAATGGAGGGCCCATGTGCACTGTGAGATCGCCCATGCACAGACATTTTGTTGGTCCCTGCTGGGTTGCAAATACCTAGCAGAGATAACCAGCATGTTTTCGCACATGTAGGCATTGCCCTGCATGCTCATATATAGCACATGTTTCTTCCAGGTATTTAGGACTTAGTCAAGACCCATGGAATGTCTGTGCATGCTCAAGATCCACGAGTAAGCAGGCATGGCGCAGGTCTTGGCCAGATCCAAAATATCTGGCAGAAGCCTGTGGCGTGTCTGTGCACAAGCAGGCATCCCAGGAGGTCTTTATGAAGAGGAGACTCAAGCTGCAGCAGTAAAACAGAGCAGCACAAGTTAGACAATGCTGGGCTTTATGGACTAGTAAGGATGCTTACACATCCCAGAAGGCAGTACTACATAAATGCGCAGGCATGCCACTGATCTTTCCTGGGTCCCAGTTTCCAAGAAGACACCAGTGGTATGTCTGCGTATGCACATAGACCCCCACACATGTGCAGACATACCACAGGTATTTTGTACCTGACCGTGACCGGTGGCATTTCTGGGCATGCGTGTAAGCTCCAAACCAGGTTGACATGGAGTTTGCACAGAGATTAGACTCAGGGCAGTAGCAAGTGACTATGCACTGGGCGAGCATGTGCTAAGTATTAGTGATTGAGAGAACCAAGAACTTTGGCTGAATGGGCAAAGTAACAGATTTATATTAAGTTCCAATTTTGTTGTTGTGTATTACAAGATCTAATTACTTATTCTATGTATTGTGTTGTTTTTCCTTAGTTGCTCCAGGTTCTCTAAGTTTAATAATGGGCCTGAGATACAATAGATCAAAGAAGATCATGCCTGCCGGAATTGTAGCTGGAGTTAGGTGGGTTTTTACTCTATTTATGGTTTTAAATGCTTAAATCTGAAAACATGGATTTACTTGGTTACTTGGGTATTATGGGAAAAAAAGTCTTGACACAGTTAAGAACACCATAGTGTTTGCATTGAGATTATTGACTTGTATATGTGGGTATACTGTAAGTGCTGGGGTATGTTAAGAAGAACTAAAGTCCACTACATGGTGGGTGAGCTCATGCCATAATGTGCCAACTTGCAGGTCTCTTCTGTCAATAAACTCTAACTCCTAGCAATTTTTTATTGTAAGGCTTTAGTTCCACTTTAAAACTCTTCAGCACTACTATGCAAGTCAATTTGAAGGTTACCAACTACTACTTGCTATACAATGGCCTGATCAATAATAACATTCACATTCATGTTATCAATGGGTTTTAAATTTTAAAAGAAAACGTTCTTCCGCGCATAGCTTGTACTTGTATTTGCACATGGGGGAAGCTATATTGGCTCAATTCTTATGTAGCGTCTGCTTCCTGTTATGCACAATAGACCCACTTTACTGTTCCTCCTGACAATGCACATCACAATGCATATCTATGGGGTTGATTTACTAAAGGAAAATAATCAGCTCTGCTGACCTCTATCACCCAATGCACAGTTGTTTTTCCATGCTCATAATTGAGTATTCTTTGCAAAGTGAAATTTCACCACATTCACCACACTTCCCCTGCAAAGTGCAAATTCACTTGCAAAGTGAACACCATATTTGCCTTTAATAAATAAACCCCAGTGAGTCAGCCTACCTATTGAAAACAATGCTTATCATAGCAGCAGATTGAGTGCTTGCCCACTTTAGTGGGTAATCTCCAAAGTACTCTATTTCATAGAGTGAAAGGAATGTAAAAACTATACATTACTTTTACGCTAAACAAATAAAAAAAAAAAAACACAAATTAATGCAATTATGTATACTTAACAAATTTGCCCCGAGAAAAAAAAGCGAGAAGTTAACCCTGCGGTGCAAGGGTAGTTCTGGAGCTCCTAAATTTTACTTCATATCAGCACTCGGGAAGGGGCAGGTCAGCATTGGGAACCAATCAGTTGTGCTGCATGAACATGCTCTGACAAAAATATGTAGACAGGAGGGGATAACAGAGGGGTGAGCTCTGCACTTTCCACTCACTATCTGGGGTAGGGATGTGACCTTCCAATTTTGCCAAAACTGCAGCAGAGAAAAGTCAAGTCACCAACCAGGCTGTGTAATCTGGTACCACTATGTATATGTCAGGACTGGATGGAGAGAACCACAAATCCTGCGGCAGGTAAAACAGGTCCCATGTGTTTATTAGCATTTAGCTGTCTGTCCAGCTTTAAGTTAAACACACCAAAAGTTGGTTTTCACCATCACTGACTCACAAAATGGTCTATACTGTATATCACAGGCTGTGATTAGTTATTTTGTGCTTTCGTTTGTAAAATAAAAATATTGTTCTATTTATGGGTCAAGCGTCAGCATACCGTCATTAATTATTCACTCCTTGAAAAGAGATCTGCAGATCAGCATCTGTTTTGTTTTCTTTTTTGAACATTTGTACATTTGCTATATTTATATGACCACTACTGTAAAATGTGCAACATGGATTCACTATTTAAAGGAGAACTATGAGGTGAGTGCTTTTCACTCATCCTCATGGTTCTAGCCGACCTGTGACAATGAGACTGTCACAGGTCGGCTCAGTAGATTGGGAAGTGCGCGAACACATAGTTCACATAGAGCCCCGCTCCGATCCTCCAGGGCTGACTGGCGGAACGGAGGGGGCGGGTACGACTGGCTCTGCCTCTAGATAGGCAGAGCCAGCTCTCACTCACGCAGCTGGGCGGATCCAGACATAATTGTCGGGATCCGTTTCAGCTGCGACGTCTCGGTATAACGCGAGCTGTAGCTCGCGGTATACTGAGCTTAGGGTGACGGGAGGACGCTAGTTTGTGTCCTCCCATTACCCTTAGGAGAACTATGGGGAAAAGTCCTGACCCCATAGTTCTCCTTTAACATAAGCCAATCTAAATCAGTGAATCCAATGATTTCGTATGGAGACGTGCTGATTTTATAACTAGGCCCACATTTGCTGCAAATTTAAAATAAATTAGCCTGATATCTCAATTTGCATGCACTGATACAGGTGAAGATCCTATATGTGCCCTGTATCTGTATTAATAAATAGACTCCATATTGAACTATATTCTACAGTGATGCTGCAAAGCTTTCATAAACTTTTCTTTCTCTACAGCATTTTTATGGTGTTGAAGCTCTTGTTCAATCTCAGTTAGAGGGATGTGCACCTGATGGAAAAGAAACCAACAAACAACCCCTTTTGATGTACACATCAGAAGACTTCCATTTTATACATTCTACTGTAACATGACATATGCACTGATTCTTAAATCATTCCATAATTTGCATTGTACTAATTTTTGCATCTTGGCTTTTATATTGTTCTTTGTCTTACCTCAAATGGTTCTTAATGGCGCCTGTGCACACATTCCAAACTCTGTAAGAAAACTCTAATATTGTTATAGACAGATGATTAGAAATGTCCACCTTCATGGTTTCACTTTCAGCAAATAAAATGCCTGGTTTCTTATTTGAAGTGTTTTATTCATCCGTAGTACTAATAGCTAGGATATATGATTTATGCACAACTATCTTTGTATGGCTATAGCGTTAGAAGGTCTTTGTATGGCAGTTGCGGTAGGAGGTTGATTTGCTTATAGCCTATTTGTAGCCTTAGGAGTCCTAACAAAACCTGTCGGGAAGAAAATGAGAGTTGCCATTGCTGACCTCCTTCTAAAAATGTTAGTTGTCTAGCTGTTATGTTGACCCACTAGCATCAATGCTTTCTGGGTCATAGACCTTAAATTACACAGATCAGAGACATATCAGAACTCCGTATCTGCATATTTGTTCCAGGTCAGGGACTTCAAATATTGAAGTAAGAGGGTCATAGTAACTTCTGAACAACTAGCAAGTTTCGCAAGTAGAGGTCAATAATGGCAGCCTTCATATTTTTCTCATAATAAGTTTCCTGTAAGATGATGTATAGCATAGTTTATCAAACCACTAGACTGCTGATTGGGATACATTGCATGTTGGAATAAGTGTGTGTTGATCTAAAATATGGAACATAGCTCTATATGGAAGACTTCTTTGACTATTCAAAGGTGCAGGTCATATCAATCTAAACTGCATAGACAAGTGACACAATACTCTTGTGAAAGTAACAGAGCAATGTTCTGAGATATGCTGTTTTTTTGCTATTCTTGCAGATATGACAAAGTATAGACACAGCCAAGATTACATAATACCTAGCTTGTGTAAACTCATCTTGCTGACTTGCCCTCTGTACAGAACAACTGCTCAGACGAGTCCTGATTAAAATGTCTGGTTCTTAGAGGAGTGCCAAGATAAACTGCTGCTCTAGCAGTTTTCAGTCTCCTATCATTGGCTACCTGATGATTCAGCATTAAACAGTGCAGTTAGATATCAGGGTCACCCAAGGTACTATTACACATAACTACACATGCACATCTAATACAAAAATCTTTACTTGATTCAAATTTTATGACTTAGATTCTCAATCGATACAAAGATAGGTATAAAACATATTTTTTAAGATGCTTTATTAATGTTGCATACACGACGCAGCAAAACAGTTTAGCATCCACCCACTCCAAAGCAACTTTAAAATTAATATAACAATATTTAAAAATCCAATTCCATCCTAAAAATATCATTTAAATTGGGCCCTCATAATTCATCTTACTATCCACCGCATTTAGGAAGACACTATTTGTTCAGTTCCGTACTATATGTAATCTACCAGAAGGAAGGGAATCAAAGAATGCCCGGGGTGTGTGCAATACCTTCTGATCTTAGAGGCCTGTCTAAAAAGTCAATTCAAATAGATATCCCTAAAATCAGTGAGTGGAGAGCCCAGAGTCCATTCCACTGTCCTCACTACATGTCATAGACTCCTCTATGATATTTTATACAATATTATCGGCTATGTTTTGGAGTAAACACAATAAAACCACGACCACTTTGGAAAGGAAATAATTTAGGTGTGTTTTGGTTGCCCAGGAATAATCAGAAGGACAAGAATAAGGCAAGAAGAACAGAAAAAGAATGGAGAGGAAGTAAGAGATATACAGGGATATCATCCAACAGATCCTCAGAAAGCCTTAGGCATATCCAATATGCGTTCAGTATAGTAGCTTTCTCCTCATATCCCCTTTTATATAACGAGAGAACATGGGTAATGCGCAGCATAAATAGCCCATGCTATATTTTCATTTAGTGCTTGAAAACATGAAATAGAGGTAGTAGCTATATTTGCTTTTGGCCCTCTAAGATGAAGGTCTACTGTGTTAGTGTTGCCATATAAAGAGCCAGCAACTCATCTCAACCAATCAAGCTTTTGTTTTTGTACCTAAATGTAGAAAGACTAAGGAAAGTCTAATGATTCGGTGTTATGGGATAAAACATTGTTCGCTGCATATGTTACTCTATATGAGTTTTTCTCAAACTTCTGACACGGGAATCACTGAAATAACGTCCCGGTCTCAGGGAGCCCCTGCTAATAATTATTTTATCTACAGCTACCTTTACATTAGTGTGATGGTCACTGGGAAGAATGCTCCGTACATTTGTGAAGGACGGCTAGATAGCTGAAAAGACCATTGTTGTCATTGGTTCTGTAAATGAGAGGCAGAAATTGCTCACTGCTCAAGGAAGCCCTAGCAACATCTGAAGGAACCCCGGTTGAGAAAGGACATTCTATTTGGTGCATCGTGTTATGGCTAAAGTACGCTGTGGAAAAGCTACAAGTGAGAGCAATAAAATGCAAAATACTGTCATTCCAAATACATGTACAAAATATGCACCTAACAATATACATCATACTGGAAATGTGACAGTTTAATTTCAGTTCTTGCTTTGTACGTGTCAATGGGTAAGAGCATAGCAGTTCTGTGAGCACAATGAAATCACAAACTGGCTGGGCAAATATACAGTTTTCCAGAATGAAGGTCAAAGTACAAATAGAGAAGTGGAAGGATTGCATTCCAATGATATGTGACAGCTGAAAGTTTCATTCAAGCTATACGGCTGTGACCTAAGGGCATAAAGTTTCTAAACCACTTTAGATATTTTGCACAACAGTACAAAATGTAGCAAAATACATTAGTTTTCATGGTGCACAAATAGCTGTGTCCAGTATATTTATATTCTCATACGTTCTTTTTAGAAGTTTATTATTTAAGACACTTTTTATTGCTTCTTATCAACTAAATCAAGTTAGCATTAGGTTACCATTTTTCTAAAATACTGCTTTAGCACTCGTTTATTGTTCATTTGCTAAATTTTTAAGTTTCTACAAGGGATGTCAAGAAAAAGTACAATATCCAACATGTACAGTTATTTTTTATCAATGACAATAATATAAAAAAAAGAGGTTTTTAGCATGTATACATATAGTCAAGATAATGGAATACCATCTATTCTAGAGTATTGGGATGTTATACCTTATGTAATTTTAGGAATTAATAAGGCCCTCTCATGTAAACAGTTCCACAAAGCACTGTAGTGTGTACAGACCAGTTATATTGACTAAAGGAAATAATCTACAGGTTGTATTCATACTAATCTACTTATAGTTAACCCAGGAATCTCATAACAATTTCTGTGGATGGTTCAGCCATATAGAAAAGCTTGCTTTTTTATGGTCACATCCGTCACTTGTCATGATAAAACTAATTCTACACCATGAGAACAATATTTTTCTTCTTTAGCTTTTGCCCTTTGGCATGAACTTTAGTGAAAGGGTCACACAAATAATCACCTGATTAGAATTCAAATTTATATTGAGGCCCCATTCCCTCCCAGGCATTTTGTAGCTTAAAGCTCAAACCTAAAAAAGCTCTTAACACAATCCTATAATTTTCTATGGCCCCTCTTCACACCTGAGTGTTCTGTTGATTGCAGAAAAATTCCTATATCTTGAAAAAGTAAAACGTAAATGTGATTTTTTTAGACAGATTTGAGCATTTGTGTCCCTATAGATTTCAATGGAAACTCTTTAAAACACACGTCACAAGTGATTTTGAGTGTTTTTTGGGCATGTTTGTCACAGCTGCTATTGCTTTACATTGGGCTAAATAGAAAAACATCTGAAGTTGAACGCTTGCAAATGTTTAAAAATTGCCTAGGTGTGAATGCCTAGGTGTGGACAGGGCCTTAAAAGAGAACTATGGGGTAACCTTTTTATCCTATAGTTCTCTTTAGGGTCACGGGAGGACATATACTAACGTCCTCCCGTGACCCAAAGCTCAGTATATAGCAAGCTATTGCCTGCTATATACTGAGAGCACCGCAGCCGTTACAGATCCTGACAATACTTTCAAGATCCACCCAGCTGACTGATTGACCGCAGGCTCTGCCTAACTAGAGGCAGAGCCAGCTGTGCCCGCCCCCTCCACTCCTCCAGTCAGTGCTGGAGGATCGGGGAGGGGGGGAGGATCCCTGTGCGGAGCGGTGACTGACCGTCACAGCTCTCTGCAGGGAGATGATCAGGAAGTGAACAAGCGACGGTATGTGTTCGCTCACTTCCCAATCTATAGAGTCAACCTGTGACGTATGCTCTAACTTTGAGGATGAATGTAAATCACGCACCTCATAGTTCTCCTTTGAAGTCCCATTTCAGGATAGTTATTCTCTACTTGTATGCATTTAATGTCAGTTCAGGTAAGTTCTCTCCCATGTAGTTAGACAGCAATAATTATAAGGGTGTCTTCTCTGTGATAAAACTTTCATTGAGATTGCAGACTTCTAATTATTATGTTTAATCAGCATTTGCCCAGCCAAGAACACCTAACGCTTAAATGCTTCTTGCAAGGGTTGTTCTGTATTAATTATATACCAAGCCTGCCACACCTCTAAAATAGACAACAGGCTTAAGTGTGTCCCAAATTATAGATCATGGACTTTATGTAGCAATATAATGGTCAGAGATTAGGAGTGCAGAAATTTCAAGTCATGCATGCTCCGACATAACAGGAGGTTTACTCATTAATATGTAACTTTCATCTTCATCTGCATTGTGGCTCAAGAGTTTCAAAGTTATCTACTTAGAGTCTGCTAAAGGAGCAATATCCTGCCTACTTGAGGAGAATAACATATGCAATCACTTCAACAAAAATGTGACCCTATTAGCAGATTAGCAGGGGGACCATTAGAAATCATGGGGCTCTACACAAGCCAAAAGCCTATCGACACAGGCCCACAAATGAGTCAGTGTTGCCGGAGTCCTCATGTGCATGGGCGAGCTTACACAAGCAGCGTTGCAAATGGGCTTACAGCTGAATGCACCCATGCACTATTATGGGTGGCTGTATACCACAGACGTTTATCTTGATATCCTTTGTTTATTTCTTCTAGATTTTTGCAGTAATCAATCATTTACAACTCTTGCAGTTTGCCTCTATGCAGGAGTTTCCTGTAAGAAAGACTGGCCAGCGCCAGTCTGGCCAGTCTGATGGATGTGTCTGGGTTTGGCGGTTGCCAGGAGAACGGTACTTGCCTGACTGCATTGTGCCAAGTGTAAAGTTTGGTGAAGGGGGGATTATGGTGTTGGGTTGTTTTTCAGGGGTTGGGCTTGGCCCCTTAGTTCCAGTGAAGGGAACTCTTAAGGCATCAGCATACCAACTTTGTGGGAACAGTTTGGGTATGCCCCCCCATTCTAACATAACTGCACACCAGTGCAAAAAGCAAGGTCAATAAGCACATGGATGAGCAAGTTTTTTGATGGAGGAACTTGACTGGCCTGGACAGAGTCCTGACCTCAACCCGATAGAACACCTTTGGGATTAATTAGGGTGGAGACTGTGAGCCAGGCCTTCTCGTCCAACATCAGTACCTGACCTCACAAATGCGCTTCTGGAAGAATGGTCAAACATTCCCATAGACACACTCCTAAACCTTGTGGACAGCCTTCCCAGAAGAGTGAAAGCTGTTATAGCTGCAAAGGGTGGGTGAACTCAATATTGAACCCTATCGACTAAGACTGGGATGCCATTAAAGTTCATGTGCGTGTAAAGGCAAGTGTCCCAATACTTTTGGCAATATAGTATATATATTGTAGCAGGTCATCATGTAGAGAGCAAGGAGAGGTCCTGTCCAGGGTTTATGTGTCACCCAGATTCCTCTCTTACACTTTCCGGAACCTAGCCCCAGGTTTTACACTTTGCCTCAGTAGCAATTTAGTGCAGGTGAGGCAAACAGACACTGCTCCGGAGCCTGGGGAGCAGATAGGCTCAATCTGCTGGAGCACAAGGTTGGTCATGGTATTTTCCTGAAGCCTGACAAACAATAGGTTTGTACAGTTTGGTAGTCAGTACTATCAGATGTTTAGTCAGTGCCGGGACACGGCTAGGATTTAGTTTTTTAAGTTTTTACTTTATTTCAGCCCTGTACAGGTAATTTACTGATTGTCAGATTGTATGTGGTCTGATACTAATTTGTAGTCTGGGTTCACTTGACTTTCCCCTAAACAATCTGTCATTCCTGCTGCTAGAGGTACTGCAGGGTGTGCCCTGGTCACAGAACAGAGCAACCAATGAGGGATTGTTATGAGTGGATATCCCTCTCCAGCCAATCACTGTCGCCAGTGGTGCATGCTGGGGGAGGAGATAAATACTTATGTATACAACCCTCCACTGTTGCTATTCCCTTGCTGACAGACAAGGACAATCTGTCTAGCTGCAGAGCAGACCGTGCTGTATGCAGGGTGAGAAGAGATGGAGTGTGATACAGGAGCCTTCCAAGGGAGGATGGTGCTCCTGTGCTGATGTAGAGGGACAAGGACCCATGTTTAAACCTGAAAGGAAGGCGCAGGCTAGAGAGGGGAGTCCCAATGTGCTTTTCTTTCTTTCATCTGACCTCAGAAAGACATGCCCGTTCCACAGAGATGTCTAGGAGCAGAGCAACCTGTCTGAGCCTTCAGCAACATTAATTAATTGCTTACTTTGGTATATACCCAGGCTTGCTTCTCCATCTTAAAGGCTGTTTTTTTGTAATTCTTTATTTATATTTTTTTTAAACATACAACATAAAAAGAAACTTTTACAGATCATTATCTTTACACAAATAAATTAAGACGAAAAGGGACCTCTCAGGCCCAACCCTATGAGAATGATTAAACTCCGTCTTTATTAACACCCATTAACTCCAGATACAGGGCGTAGTCATGGGCAACTGCTGTGCCCCTTCCTACGCCAACTTGTATCTGGGGGGATGGGAAAGAGACCTTTTTCGCCAGGAGGACACTTTGGGCCTTTTGGAGTACGTACTCTCTTGGTTTAGGTATACAGATGACATCTTTATGGTATGGACAGGTACCAGGTAGCAACTTGAGCTCTTTATGGAATCTTTACAAAGCAACGAATATAACCTTAAATTTTCCGTGACATGCCATCAGAATTGTATTTCCTTCCTGGATGTTACCATTGGAGTAGAAGAGGATGGTTTAATCAATACCACTCTATTTAGGAAGGAAACAGCAGGCAATACAATTCTACATGCGTCAAGTGCCCATCCTCTGCCTCTTATTAAGAGCATCCCTTACAGTGCATACCTACGCGTGATACGTATATGCTCAGCGGAGGATAGATTTCAAGAGGAAGCAAATAAACTCAGAGACAGACTTCTATTGAGGGGATACAGTAAGAAACTCTTGAAAAAAGCATACCAACGGGCACTCACACAGCCTAGGGAAAAGTTGATCTATACATCTAGAAATAAACAAAAAGATCTGGTTGATACCTCCAAAGTTCGTTTTATTACACGCTATTCTAATCAGCACATGCAGATTAGACAAGTCATGGCTAAACACTGGCACCTGCTTCTGCAGAATTCCCACGCTTATAAATTTGTAAGCTCTGCTCCTGAACTTGTGTTTAGACGACTAAAATCATTACGGGATCATTTGACGCAGAGTCACCATCAACCACAACCAGAGAGAATAACAAAAACTGATTGTGGCACGTTTCAATGCCACCATTGCAACCACTGCCAATATATGAAGCAAGGCAACCATATTCAATTGCCTAATGGCCAAATGTGGTTTACCAGACATCACATTAATTGCAATACAAGAGGAGTGGTCTACCTAATGGTCTGCATATGTGGGGCCTTTTACGTTGGCAAAACTATTAGACCCTTTGCCAGACACATTTATGATCATGTATATTTAGCTCTGAATGGTAAGATGATAACTCCTATTAGCCGCCATGTTGGGCTTTATCACAATTTCAGTCCTAATGTCTTGTCATTTTACGGCCTTGAACACATACGGAAATATACGTGGAGGCAACCTGGATCAAATGGTCCTCGTTCAAATGGTCCTGGTTCTGGGGAGAAGGAGGACTTTATGTGGCACCTTTTCTGAGTCCTGTTGCACCATATGGAGAGATCTCCACAAAGGGAGTCTGTCCCATTAAGGTGGACTATTGGTCTGTGGTGTGGGAAAAGAGTTATTTGTTTATTTTCTGTCCTCTTACTAGACCACTTTAATGTTGGTTGAGGTTTGGGAAATGTTTGTTCTGGCTCCTTTACTCAGTTTTTACAAAAAAATACTCCACGTATTTCTCAAGACATTGTGTGGTAGTCTTTTGAGTTTTGTTGTACCATATGGAGAGATCTCCACAAATGGAGTCTGTCTTGCTACAAGGCAGACTGGTGGTTCGTGATGTGGAAAAAGTTCTCTGTTTGGGTTTTGTCCTTTGACCAGGACCACTTTAAATACTAGTTGAGTTGTGGGAAATGTTTATCCTAGCTTCTCTATTTAGCTTTTGCAAACAATGCTCCATGTGTTTCTTAAGTGAAGTGTAGGAGAAGGCATGGCATCTCTATTTATCAAAACCTTAACATTCTAATTTTGTAATTGTGTATAGTCTAATATATGTATTATCAGGCATTATATAGGCTTGCCATATTCAGTTACAAATATTCTTTCCATTATATCATGATACCTTTCAACAATGTAATCTATAGCAGATGTTTTGACCCTGTCTCTGCCTTCTTGAACTTATCATGAAAGTGCTTTTACGAATGAATGTATTCCTAGATGGATTGCCTCATTAAATAGGATAGTGCTTGTGGTTAATTGCAAGTGATGCTTCCTTATTATCATTGTGTTTCATAATTCTATATTCCCTGATGCGGATGTGCTGATTGCCATATGACCCAGTATCACTATTTTCTGAGACATTATATCTTTGTGCCACTTTGTATGGAAATCGGAATTATTTTACAAATGTAATTTCTATGTATTTTGCTGCCAGTTTTTGCCATTCCCATGGGGACCGGATGTTTTTTTGCATATGATGACTCGATTATATCAGACGATTTAAACTGGGGGGTCTCCATATGAACGTGATGGTTATCTCTCTTTTGTATCTGTACAAAATAAAAAAATTACATTTTTGTTTTTTACTCTTAAAGTGTGCAGTTCCCCTTCCAGAACAATACCAGACCCTTTAGGTCTTGTAGGAATGTTAGGAAGGATCATAAAAAAAATTAAAAGTAGGGTTCCTCCTAAAAGTCATACCAGACCCTTAAGGTCTGGTAGGAATATTTAGGAGGGACCCTGTGGAAAAAAAAAAGAAAAAAAAAGTGTGTGGGGTTGCCCCTTAAAGTCCCTACCAGACCCTTAAGGTTTGGTAGGAATGTTAAGGAGGAACCCCACCCCCCAAAAATGTGGGGAACAAACGTGGGGTCCCCCCTAAAATTCCATACCAGACCCTTGATCCGAGCATAGGCCTGGCAGGGCCAGAAATGGCCTCCCTCCCACACCAGGCCACATGCCCTCGGCACTGGGAGGGTGTCCTTGTGCCGATGGGGACAAGGGCCTCTTCCTCATAACCCTGACCCGGTGGTTGTGGGGGTCTGCGGGCAAGGGGGCTTATTTGCATTGGGGTACCCCTTTAATTAAGGGGGCACCCAGATGCCGCCCCCCTCCCTTGTGAATGAGTAAGGGGTACGTACCCATTCACTAAAGGGTTAAATCAGTTAGTAAAAAGTCCAGACTTTTGATCCTTTAACCACCTCAGGGCCGGCCGTTGTAAAAAAATGGCTGGCCGAGAGGTCTCTAGATCTGAGCGGGCGTCTTTAGACGTCCGCTCAGACATGCCCCCTCGCGTGCGCCGCCCGAGCGGGAAATGGACGGTATTTGAAAACAGGCAGCGATGCCTGTTACCATACAAGCGATCCGCCGGCTCCGCGAACGTCGGAGTGAGAGCAATAAGTCTAGGGCCATCAATCACTGATAACACTAAACTGATGAGCGGTAAAAGCTTTTAAAGCGTCGCCTATGGCCAATTTTGGGTATGGTAGTTTTCTGCGATTTCGCGGGTGCGCGCAATTTTAAAGCTTGACATGTTTGGTGCCTATTTACCCGACGTGACCCGATCTTTTATATTTTACCAAAAAACTGGGTAATAATAAATGTTTCCTAACATAATGTAAAAAAAACCTTTTTTTTTCAAAATTTTCTGTAATTTTTCCTAATTATAGTAAAAAATAATGTTTAAATACCACCAAAGGAAAGCTCTATCTGTCCCCAAAAAATGGTATAAAATTCATTTCAGTACAGCATTGCATGACGGAATAAATGTCAGTCAAAGTACCGCAGCGCTGAATACTGAAAAATGGCCTGGCCAGGAAGGGGGTCTAAACACCTGGTCTTGAAGTGGTTAAATAAAAACAAAACAATTACCCAATCATGTGCAAGGAAAGTTAAAACATTTTTTTATTTTTGCTTGCATATGATTAGATGAGGTAGGTCAACAGAACTTCACTTCATTCACCGAAAAGAAAAAATACCTTGCAAAGTAAAATTTCCCCTGCAAAGTGGACAGCCTATTTGTCTTTTGTAAATCAACCCCTTCAAATCATTCCCTAAGGCTGGGTTCACACCTAGGTGTATCGAATATGCGTGTTTGTCGCGTGTTTCTTGCCGCGCGTTTTTACCGCGTTTCCGAGGGTTACCTTGCTGTATCACAATGGAAACGCGTGACAAAAATGCCCCAAAGAAGCTCCTGTACTTCTTTGGGCGTTGGCCGTTTTGTAGCGCGTTCATACGGCCTGAAATACGCCCAGGTGTGAACCATACCCTTTGGAAACAATGGGATTTCGCTGTTTGAGCGGTTTGCAGAGCGTACGAACGCGCTACAAAACGCCCAGGTGTGAACCGGGCTAATAGAAAAACAAAGCTGATCAATAGCATGCTTGCTTTTCCAGGAAGAAAAGAAACCTTCAGCGATTTCAAAAGCTTCAACTGGAATCTCTGAATTCTACCGTAACTGATATCTGTAATGAATATTTATTTAACATGGATGTCCATTCCACAATGAAACTGAGACTTCCGCTATAATTAACTTTTACAAATGTGTTTTAATGTCTCTGGTTTCTTTTAATATATCCCTCTAGCTCAATGTAAATTTGTTTAGACGTTACTTTGGCTGCAGTAAAATGTTTTTTTTGTTGGTAAAGTGCTCATATTATTACCTTCAGTATGTTATTTATGACAAATGTCAGTCTTAAGTGCAATTTTCAGACTATTATTGCTTAATAACATTTTTTTTCTTCCCTGCTATCATATATTGCCTTCAGTAGGCACTCAGGCTTTTAGGTTGTTGAGTTTAAATGTCTGTGTTACAGGTAGTTAATGCATAAATTATATCATTAATAAACCTTAAGATAAAAATATTAGCAATTCATAACATATGCATTTAGTTACCATCTCAGCTATTCAGCTATAATAAATGTATACTTGTATTATATAATTATATTTATAAAGTAAAAATTCAGCCGTGAATATTATTTCATTATTGTACTGAGGCTGTCAAAGCATGTAAATATACCTTGTCACCTCAGCAGCTGAAGCGTTCCTTAATAGGGTGGGATGGGCTTTGGGGAGGGGGGTGGTGGTCTACTTGTTCATCTTAGTTGCAGTTGTTCTTGTTGTCAAGGATCCTTCTGTCTAACAGCAGCTTAGATTGCCTGCCCCAATGGATGACGCAACAGAGTCTGCAGTATATCCTCAATATGTTTGATTAATAACATGGTGATCCTTACTAAGATAGTTGGTGGCATGCCACAAATTGACCTTAGTACATATGACTTTCACCATCATCAGACTCCTCAGCATTTTTAAAAGCCCAAATCCAGCCAAAACGTTTTACTTCATTTTGTACACAGCAAGGAAGAGTTAGAGCCTCTGGTAGGGTTTTTGTGTCCCTTTTGGGGAGATTTACACTCACTTCCAGCTGTACCTACTTGCCCTTGTGACAGCCACTTTCTGCATGTCCTATGAGGTTATAGGTATAAAAACAACAGAAAGTTTAACTCTTCTCCTGTGTATCCATTTAAAAAAATGGCTGGAGTTTAGTATTTCAAATTTTGTTTCAGTCAATAGACAAGCACTATTTTTATTCACAAAGCCTGATGAAAATGGAAAATAAAATAGCATTTATTAATAAATAGAAAAGCACAATGATGTAGAAACAGGGAGATTGGAAAGAGTGAGATTGGAAAGAGTGAGATTGGAAAGAGTGAGATTGGAAAGAGTGAGATTGGAAAGAGTGAGATTGGAAAGAGTGAGATTGGAAAGAGTGAGATTGGAAAGAGTGAGATTTTCAGCACCTTGTACAAAGACAAAGTACACTGGCCAGTAGCTAGATAGGGCCTGAGCATTATAGACAGACCACATTGCTATTTGTAATTCCTCATAATAGAGTAATTAGATCTTTTATTTCTGTTGTTAAAGTCGGTAGAGTTGTTCCCCTTTCATTTGCCCTGTGTATTAAGGGAAAAAAATTTTTTCTGTTTTTACGGTGCTGTTTAATACTCTGCTAATTAATAACGTTTTAAGCCTACTGCAATCAGTTCTGCATTTTCATTGTGTTCTATTTGCAGAGCTTTGCAATCCTTTGCATCACTACTGGTGTGTTGGTGAATACCAGGTTCAGTTCAGGGTCGGGCTCCACTAGGAGTGGCAAGGGGACCCAACAATCCAGCAGCTACCTAGGAAGTTAGTACTACATATGGCTTCCTTATAAGATAAAAAATGACTGAAATAATTTTTTTACAGTCTAAGGCCGTATTTGGCCGTGTTGCTATGGGGACAGTTCATGCGACTGTGTGGCTCAGCGCGATCCAAACTGCTCCCTGACCCTTTTTTGCCGTGCTGATTAGTGCGGTTTCCATACAGCTTTCAATGGAACTGCGCTAATCAGCGTGGTTTTGGGCATTTTTAATTGCGTTTCAGAGCTGAAACGCAATTAAAAACTCCCAAAACCTCCCTTTTGAAATCAGCGCAGAAACCGTGCTGATCTGCAGCCGCCATGGTGTGAACAGGCACTTAGGATTTTATCTTTTATACTGCAGATAAAGGAAAGACTGTGACAGGACCACAAGGGTGATAATAATGCTTTTAAAAACAATAGGGAATAAAGAATTTCAAGAAACTGTTTAATGCAAAACTCTTAAGTATAAACTCTAATGCAAACTTTAGTTTTAGTTCACAAGTCATATCCATCTTATTGTATTTTTTATTAAGGCAGAGTGCTGACATTTCTTGTCCAGATCAGCTGAATAAAACTCCCTTTACAGTGTTTACATATTTTTCATCAGCAATAGGCTTTCTTTTACTCCCTGGCTCCAAGAATTTCTTAATTGCTGGCATTGCAGACATACTTGCTTTGAAAGCCTAAAGAAGAAAGTAATACAACAGCATATTAAAACCCATCACTGCTACAAAAGGGTATAGAAAATAATATCCACATTAAAGACTAAATTAAATACTTAATATAAATGTAATAACATAAATATAATGCCTAGGTGACCAATGGAAACATAGTGCATGAAGTATATAAACAATGAAAAATTACCATTTTGGAGTGGTGCGAATAAGAGGAAGAAGTATATGCTGAACCATATATTTCACTGCACCAATATTATTACTGTTCCAGGTTAAACAAAGGACATAACACCTATTTGAACAACTACATTCTAGCAATCTTTAATCTATATTTTTATGCAGCCATCAGAGAGGTAAAATAATGTAACCAAGTAACATTAAAAAAAAACTCTAGAGAGTCTATTTGCATCAGTTTCATCAACAATGGCATAACACACAATGAAGGTATGTACTGTAGTTTGTTTACCTGTAAATTAGGAAAGTTCTGCAGGATGTCAAAATGTACCTCTTCCACTGTTACAAGGGCTTCCATGAGATTCACATCTGCTAAACTCAAATTGTTTCCGACTAAATATTTTTTCTTTTCCAAAGCCTAAAAGTGTAAAATATTAGATTAGCTTCACAATAAAAAAATGGTAAATGTAATCACAAACGTCAACAAAAAAACTTAATGATGTGCTTTATGTCATGGTCATATTTTACGCTATTACATAGATACATAGCTAGTCAGGTTGAAAACGGACACAAATCCATTCAGTGCAATAAATAGAGAAACAAAAATAATCAGAAAACCTCCATAAATAGAACTATGTGGCCACAGTTGCCTACCGATGAACCAGTGGAAGGCTAAAAAAAAACCCTGCTAAAACATGATCCAATTTCCTCCAACAGGGGGAAAAAATCCATACTGATCCCCTAAAGCAACTGGATATTCCCTGGTGGCCCCTTCTTCGGGATGCAGAAGCGATCTGGCGACAGGTAAGTCGCCAGGATCGCTTCTGTTGTAAAGCCGACAGTCGGCTCTACAAGTTTAAACAGAGTCCCGGCGGCAAAAGTCGCCGGGAGTCTGTTTAAACAGCCCCGATGCTGGCGACGTACACTGTACGTCGTCAGTCACGAAGGGGTTAACAATCTATGGTGTTTTTTTACTTATAACATGTTAATATCAGTTATGTTCTGCACATAAGTGCCAGAGTTCAGGAAGTAAAGGGAGAGCTAGTACCCTGCCCTTAGTAAACATGGCCACTGTGAGAAGACTGGGGAGGAAAAGAAAACGAAGGCATGCAGAATAAAAAGCCGGCAATTATCTAGAAGAATGTGTTTGTAGATTGTCATTACTAAACATTTCTAAAGGAGTCTTTGTTGTTAATTTAAAGATATGGGTAAAGGGCCCACTTTAACAACGCATTGAATATAGAGTGTGCAGGCAATGTGTAGTGATCAGGTCATTGTTAGGTGACAGTATTATCTAGATTTCTAGTACATTATGGTTAGACTTCTACTTCCACATATTATCAATGTAGACCATTGTTAAACGTAAAAAAAAAAATCATACTTTTTCATACACTGGAAAATATCTGTTCAAAGCTCTTTGTTTGATAAGATCCCTTTGTTTCGGCTTTTCTTCTTCAGTCTGGAAGGGCATTGTTAGGATGAGTGCCATTAGGTCACTGGTTCCGTCAATATACATGTCAATGCTGGATCAAAAAACAAGAAAACACATTAATTATAAGTACTGTATAAGTACTGCAATGTGCAGTACTGAATATAAAAAAACCTGATTTAGTTGACCACACGTTTCTTCCTAAAAATTAAATCTAATAAATATTCCTCGGATTGAAAATGAAATGTATGTATCTTACAAAATACAAGGAAAAGTGAATGAAAAAAAAGCTGTAAGCTTTACAATCTATTCAGAGCTAATGAAGATGCTTCCAAAATACTAATAAATGTTTTATACGGCCTTATACAGTTGTATCCAGGTTGGGAATGTTAACTTTTTATCTGAGAGACAAAAACAATCAACTGGCCCCTTCATGGTTGGGACAGCTTTCTATGGGCTAAAAACAGAGAATCACTTTGTCATTATTCTGACACACCTTTTCACATATATATGCTCAAGTGCGTCCCCAGGCGTGGTGTCACCCGGAGCAGCCGCCGGGACATCACTACACACGTGTGTGAAGTCATCACGCGAGCTTACCTACTGACGGCCATTTAGGTGAATGATGCTGGAGGGGGACGTTCACCCGGCGGGATAAGGTATGCCGCTGGGTCCCCTCCTCTCTCGTGTGGGGGTGCCACCCGGAGCACCCGCCGGGTGACCCCCCGCTGAAACGTCATCACTTAACGTATCGTAATGATCTCACGAGTGCTTACCTGCTGGTGATCATTTTGGTGATGGACTCTGGCAAAGAGAGAAGGGGACTTTCACCTGAAGGGATAAGGTCCCCTCCTCTCTTGTGCAACTGTCAGGCTCCCGATCCATGACCGAGTGCCCGACTTTTCAGAGGGGGTGACACCAAAATGAATGTCAGTCATTTTGATGTTACCCCCTCTGATGGTGTCACCTGGAGCGGGCCACACCTCACACATCTCCCTTATGATGTCACTGTATATGCTTACGATAAGGGGATCGTAAAGGATGAAATGAAGGTGATGCAGTATTGAGAGAGGGGGCAATGGGGGACGTATAGTGAAGGGAGTATAAAGGAGGCAGCAAAACAGTATAGCGAGGGAAGGAAGAAAAGGATGCATGAAAACAGAATTGTTGGGCAGGGGGGAGGCACAAAGATTGGATTGTGTAGGAAGTGAGAAAGGGAAGGCAGCAGGACTGAACTGGGCAACAGGGAGACAATAGGCAGCATGACCAGATCAGGGTTGTAGCTACCATTGGGCGAGTGAGGCACTCGCCTCAGGCGCAGCCGAGAGGGGGTGCAGCCAGGACCGGCCTGACTGCGCCCCCTCGCCTCTGTTGCCATGGCGGGCACAGGGCGCCATCGGCAACAGGGGCGCCAGGCGGCTCGGCAGGGAGAAGAGGAGTGGCACAGGCTCCAGCTTCTCCTCGGATCCCCGCTGCTCTCCCCCGCCTCTATGGGCAGAGGACTCTGTGTCCGCAATCTCTTTTTCTATTTCAAAAGGGAAATGTCAGGGGTCTGTTTAGAACCCTAATATTTCCCCGAAGCCCCCCAACAGTAAAAATAATAAAAATAAATTTATAAAAAACACAATCCCCCCCCTCCCCCCACAAACACACGCTTATTACTAGACATGTGCAATGACTACAAATTTGTTTCGGACAAAGTGAACGGAAACTAAAAATGTTTTCATTAGTTTAGTCAAAGGAAACACATTGTTGCTATTCTGGATTCTACGCATGTGCGCTGCCATTCTGGAGGCGGGGGGAAAAACGTCACATACCGCACACGTCTGTTGGGGGGCACAATTTTCCGTTCTTGACTTAGGCGCAAAAAGAGCTAGCTACGGCTCTGGACCAGATCATCAAGAAGGAAGAGAAAAGCATTGAGATTGGATTGTGGAGGAAGGAAAGAGAGATAGCAATGAGACTGGATTTTGGAGGGAGCAGTGAGGAGAATGTGCAACTGGATAGTATACATGTGGGAGGAAGTCAGGTAGAACGTACTGTGAAGGGTGTAAGCTAGCTAGAATGGACTGTGGAACAGAGAGAGAAAAGAAGGAACAACACTGGATTGTGGAAGAGGGAAGGTGAGGAGAAAGTGAGAATGGGTTTTAGAAGGGGGGAGAAGGCAACGGGAAGAGGGGGAGAGGAGGCAAGCAAAGGAGATCAGATTGTGATCAGATATATTTCCTTTGCTCCTTTGCTACAGTCCCACAAAAGGATATATAATAAGAGTGCAGACTTAATACATAGCTAGGTTAAACCTGCTCCCCCACTGGGACTTTGATCAGAGTGGGACATTCAATCACTAGACATTAATTAGCTGCCTGCTTCCTATTCAGACATTCAACTCCAGGGCCTGGCACAGGAAAGTTAACTAGCATTAACTTTGCAGCAATTTGCAGTTGGTTACATGACAACTCTGAGTAACAAAGGAAGTCGGTGCTTGAAGACTTACCTCTGTTAGGTGCTGGAACTGTAAATAAGTCTGAAAAGAAAGCAAGTAGCTATATAAAGCCCAGCTGTCACTGACTGTGGGTCCTGCTCTGAATGGGGTCTGAATGGGCTACAAGCCCTACACACCTTGTTTGTCTTTGAAAAGGCCCCCAACCCAGTCCCACTATGATTGGATGTGCAGGTCCACACAGCTTTAAATTCCAACACCGTTTTATTTAAGCTTACTAGGTGTGACATGACCAGTTTTAGGACACCTATAATGTCCCCATTACCAAGAACTATCAGTATTTATTTCAGTTTTGCTATTGATAAAGTAAACCTTTCCTAAGAGAATCATGGAGGCAATTATTGGTGATTTCCTTCTAAAAGTACTATTTTTCTGACTGTTGTTCTGATACTGTGGCTTCAAACCTTTGAGAGTCACTGACCAGGAATTAGTGTTCAGATCAGGAAAGTCAGAGTAAGGTCAGAGGTCCTTATCTCCATAGTTGCTCCAGGTTAGTGACACTAGAGAGCCAGGCAACTTAACATTTGCAGTATGAGAAGTCAGCAATGTCTGAATCAATGTTTTACTCATGAAATGCTGCCTTTAAGCCACCAACTGACATAAATGTTAATATTTCATTCAATAGTTATATTCCTAATATTTTAATTTCACATTAGAAGTTATGTGATCATAATCTCATACAGGTAGAAAAAACAGGTTTACAGAGCTCAGTAGTCCAAGCTGAATAATTGAATAAGGCAGAACAGCAAATCATCCCTTCCTCAATCACACATCTCTGTCCATGGTTTCAATCAGAGTTACCCCGCCTGAAGTGAGAGAACACATTTTTCACAAATTAAAGTTTTATCTTTGGGGAGAAATTAAGAGTAAGACTAGTTAGAACACATCCGTTTTAAAATGTATCAACTTTAAGTGTTGAGCAAAAATGACATGAAAGCCTAGCTGTCTGCATTATCGTTTAATAGAAATGTACACTTTCCCACTATCTCTCTTCATAATAACTTTGCTAAAAGATTCTGGCCTTTGCAAAGATCGTTGTTGCATACGGTGTGTAATAGGCCATGGTGCCATGATATAAGAATGTGACACAATTTTATCTACTACTATGGGTTATAAAACACAGTCATGTTTATTGCACCACTTTGTATACTGTGATTTATATGTCTTTACATGTATAGAGGACACTTTTTCAGTGAATACTTACAATACTCTTTCTTTTAGATCCTTCCCATATATGTTGTATTTTCCAGCTATGTAGCTCAGGATGGCCTTTGTTGATACTAGTTTCATGCCATCTATTTCCACCATTGGTACTTGCTGAAACAGCAAATCTCCTTCTACAGTGGAAAAGAACAAGTGCAGACTGAATAAATAAAAGTCACCTCCAAACAGAGCCAAAGTCAATCATTCCTGGCACATCTTACAAAGAAGAGGCCTCTATTAACCTCTATGGAGGTTCATGCTTCATATTGTGGCATGCAGGGCCTATAAGATAGAATTGCTCAGTGAAGTATACACAGGCACAATTGTTATAGCAAAATTAGGAAGGTTTAGTAATGACAGAGAAGGGACAGTATGAATGCGACACAGTGTACAACACTGGATTTAAAGTGCAACGTTGTTTTTAGTTATGGAAATAGTAGGGACGAGATAAAACTGCTGGCAGGTTTTTTTTTTCCTGTGTACCAATGGGGTAACGTCGCTTCATTTGCTATCCAAGACACAACAGGAGGTCAGAGGAATTTTCCAAAGTGAAGGGAATTCCCCTCTTAGACTGTTGCCCCCTGAAAAGGTGTGCCCATTGGAAGATTTTCCCTCACCCCTTGTTCTGGGGACAGCTCTAAAATTTGGATTTCCCTTTATTCTCCTCAATACAAATAGTGAGGTGAGTCTCTCCAACGGGGACACAGACAGCAATAAAAGCTTGACAGGAGGTATAACCTTTCCCTTATGCTATCCAAACCCTACAAGAAAGGTTTTGGTGAAGATACACTTTAGGCCCCGTTCACATATAGCGAATTGTCGCGCGATTTCCGCCGCGATATCGCGCATTTTTGCCGCGCGATATCGCGAGAAGTCGCCGGCCAATGTTATTCAATGGAGCTGTCTTAACTCCATGTCGCGCGTCGCTCGTCGCGGTCGCAAGTCGCTTCTACCGGACCCTTTTTTCGGCGGATTTTGCGCGATTTTACTTTTTTTCTATGGAGCCCGACGGGGAAGGTCGCGCTACCGTCGCTGGATCGTCGCTGGAACGTCGCCCCGAAAGTCGCGCTATCCCGGCCGCGCGGATCCGCTGCAAAAGGTATGTCGCTATATGTGAACGGGGCCTTAGGAGAAAGCAATGGGAAAAAAAACCAAATATATAAAACGTAAAACATAAAACGTAAAGCTGAGCTCCGGGGAAAATTCAAAGTTACCCTAGCAGTGGGGCTCCCCCAATCTGCAAGGGTTGGATGGCTCATTTTTTGTCTATGGTGACATTAAAAAGCAGTTTCATTTACCTCATCCCTCTCTCCCCCGGCAGGTTATGATCTCCACTTCTCTCTGATGCTCTGGGTTGTGAGCAGGTCCTCAATGTCCACACATACATTGCAGGACTGCTGGTCCTGAGCTGTATGTGATGATGTCAGAGTGTCTGCCACCGAAGGAGCACCAATGAGAAGCAGCTTCAGCAGACCGGGCAGCTGAAAGGAAGACTGTGGGAGAAAGGGATACGGTAAGTAAAACTGCTTTTTAATGTTACCCCAGACAAAAATGAGCATTTAACCCCTGCAGAGCCCGGGGAGCCCCACTGTTAGGGTATCTTTGGAGTTTCCTTATTAAGTGTATTGCCTTATCTTTTACAGTCTGTAGATTCTGTACAAATGACCTTGTGGTGACAGGATCACTTTAGGATAGATGTAAGCCCAAGGTGAATTACATTTAGTTTGCTAAAATATGGTGTAATATAAATAATTATCACTTTGTTTCAATAAAATGCTTGTTTTCACCTGTCTTTTAACCTTGTTGCAGCCTCTTCCTGTCTACATGCATGCTCTCCCATGAGCTGCTTGCACAGCCTCACAGAGAAACACAAACACACAGTTAGCTATGCATGCTGCTCATGGCTTGAAAAACAGAGGAAGGAAGCCACAGCTTTATTCTCTACCTTATTCAATACAACAGAGCATATACACCATAGATATATAACATAATTTATAAACACTGCCATCTAGCGGCCGAAATTGTATAATGCAGAAGTTGTTGCTATAAACACAGTAATGTTTATTCTAACACCAGGCAATTAGCAATGTAAATGTACAAATAGTAGTCAGCACCTGCACCCTCTGTGTTTCTCTATGAACAATTTTAAACAACAAATTATTTAGTGTGTTTTTAATACTATCCAATAAAATGATTTGTGCTAAAGTCAGAAAGGTGATTTAATTTATCTAAATCAGAGTTCTGCATAATACCCTGCAGAATAAGCGCACACACACCTCTAAAGAAGATCTGTTGAGGGAGGCTGAAGGAGCATACTTCCTGAAGTTTGTATTGTTTAACATCCTGTCTGTGCTTCATATGTCACCAGTCATATTTAAAAACTTTTAATGCAGGTCTGAATTTGATTGATGGATGCATGTGTTCTAGCATCCCCAGCAGTCATGCTTCAGGATCACCAGATTACAGATAAAAGGAAATGGGGTGGACTTAAGCACTATGGCAATGTCTGTAACAACAACTGCACTTTTCAGCAGGTTGGCTATGGTCCCCGTATGCACCTCAAGGTTTACTTTAATAATATTATTATTTATTTATAATAATAATTTCATATTGTAATCTCAGCTAAACCTCCAGTATGTATTTAGAGTATTTGACCATATTTAAACATTCAATACAAATGCCTTTTTTTTAAAGTACCTGCAGCAGTTATGCACTTGAGTAATACAAGAGCAAACATTAAGATAAATTAAGGTGCACAGATTTAACACTATAGGGTATGTTTATAAATGTTTTCATCCAAGATTCACACATTTAACTAAATTGGATTGTATTGGATAATATGTAAAACCTGGGTAAGAGTTGTGTTAATCTTGGCTGAAAATATTAAAAAAAACCAAACCCTTATGTTAGGTAGATGCTGTTCCCACGTCGCTGACCTAGATGGTGCTGAGGAGTATAGGAATTTCCTTTTACTCCTATGCACCATGTAGGGGAGCTAGGGACACGTGAACAGCATCCACCCAACTATACGCTGGGTCAAGGTTTTACATATTGTTGGATCAGCTGAGTCGAAGGTTGTTGGATCAGCTGAGTCGAAGTCCATCTGCACTTCGCTCAGCCAAACATGCGGAGCATGTTTGGCTGACCGAAGGCAGCCGTACAGAGCCGATGTACGGCTGAAATCAGCCGTACTGAGCCGGAGTAAATAGCCGAACCTCGCTCGGCTCTGTTCATTTCGGCTCGGTTAGTCACTCGGCTGCCTTCGGCAGCTTTGAGAATAGCCCTGTAAATCACTGTGACCAATACCTGGAAGCAGGAATCAAAGTCTGCATAAGTCATGAGCAAATATAGTTGTCCTCATACAGTATATACTTTATATGCATGTATTTACAAGTCACACACAAATGTTTTCAAAACCAATTAATTGAAGAAATTATTTATTGCGTAAAGCCCAACTCCAAGTACATTTCCTTTATTTTTTTAATCTTCCATTCTCATGTTACAAATGTAATTATGTTTATTCCTTTAGGAGCTTACCCTAAGCTCCACTGAGCAGTGCTGATATACAGTGGGAGCCGTAGTTCCCGCTGCATTAATACTGGGTCTAACAATGTCATCAGTTCCGGTGTTGTTCCTCCATCCCCATCACACTGCTGTGCTATGCTTCATGAATAGCACCGAATAGTGAAGAGGGTGGAGGCACAACACTTAAACTGGTGGTGTTCACATACCCAGCTCTGATGCAGGGAGGAGGCAGAAGTTGGGCTCCTTCTGTGATGGACTGAACCACCACTGGGGCTGCTGGAGGAGCCTGAGGGCTAGCCTCCTTCCTACTGACTATGGACCTAGGAATATGGAGACCCCCCTCAGACCTCTTGGGGTTACATGGAACTAAGACTTGAGGGACTGTTCCTGGAACCCCGAGGATTGCCATGTACGTGTTCCCCTTGGAACTAATAACCCTGATTTATGTGTGGAGTTTATATGCTGCATCTTTCCCATTGCCCATTAAAGGTACAGGGTGTGAATCCAGCAACACAAAAAGGGTTTACTCTGCACTGAGACTCCCAATGAATGTGTTACAGTTTATTTGACCCTTTGTTCTATTGTGTTAATGATGGCATTAAGATAGCAGACTCTAGGAGTAGCTGACTCCGGGTGTCAATGAGTAGATTACCACATGATACACTCAGGGGATAATCCCATCACATGTGTCTCCGCTCTCCCTATTCATTCATTAAGGCATTGAGGAGGGGATGTCTGGTTGCATGCTGTACATGTTTGATTGCGTTATGTTTTTAGACATCCAGAACTGTATATATACTGAGCTGGTTTTCAATAAAGTCAGTTCTTGGTTTTCACTTCAACATTGGTGTTGGCTGATGATTGAAGAGTTTAGCTTTCTGTCCTAATATATTGGTTCTATCCAATAATTAGGCAGGTTTGTGCTGAGGACACTGGAATTCGGGTTCCAGCGGAGAGGAAGCTGATTTCTGACGGAGGTACCCAGTCGGAATACCAGGCAGTCCGTCACACCTTCCATGTTGCTTTTATTAAAATACCTGGCGTTCCCTCCATGAAGGTCCTTGTTCGGACTCTTCCTGATATGAGGTAACACTGCTCTGGCCCCCGTCTCCCAGTTGTGCTCTTACATTGTCACTCTGTCACATGCATCCCTGGTGGAGACTACAACAAGTGAACATGCAATACAAATTGTGCAGACATGGTCTACTGTTGTCACTATCAGGTAGCCAAAGCAATGATGTAAAGCCAACTCTTGTTATGCATATATGCTGAAAGGGGGAGATTTGCAAAACTGAGAAGGATAAAAAGAATTAAATAATGTGAATACAGTATTTTATGAAAAAATGCAATTGTTTATGATACACAGTGGTTTAACAAACTAAATATCATTCAGTTAGGGTCTACATCTACTGTTATTTCAGTCAACTACTTTTACATACAGAGTCACTTTAACCCCTTCACATGAAAAGGTCTTTAACACCTTGATACCCAGACCACATTTTGCTGTCTGAAAAGCCAGAGCTACTAGTGTGCTTTACTGAGATCTTCTGGGTCCTGTATGGTGCTTTACTGAGGGACTCCCTCTTTGCTCTGAAAACACAGGGGTTCACTCGCTTGGCACAAAGGCCATTTACAAAACACCTAGTATTTTTAGCAATCAATACAAGGCATTCACTCATTAGATGGGGATTAGAGGGGCTGTGACCTCACGATTCAGTCCTCGTCCAATCAAGGAATGGCTTGCATTAACTGATTAAAAATATTAGGCATTCTCTGAATGGCTGCTGTGCCAAGTGAGCCATCCCCTGTGTTTTCAGAGCAGAGGGGAAGCCACTCAGCTCAGTGCCATATAGGACCTGGAAGATCAATGTAAAATACTGTAGTAGCTTTGGCAAGGATCCTTGTGGGCCACAAGGATATCATATGCAAACTGGACCAATGTAATTATGCATAAAACTGTATACCTGGAGTTTAGCTTTAAGCTAATCGCAATCAAATATACATCATTACTTCTAATAATTTTGCATGTTGAATTGAGACATGGCAGGTTACCAGCACATTAAAGTGTACCATTTATTAAAGCACCCCAGTAACCTTTAGTACGACTCACACATTATGAACATTGGTTGTAAAATATATTCTCCTCAATAATTTTTTCCATTATTTAGAGTATTACCAAGTAACAAGCATATAGTACATAAGAACCCAACAAAGTCAAATCTTGCTTGTGAAAACATGGACAGGATAAATACTAACAAATACGTACTCTTAAGCATCTGTTCATAGTCCTCCTTTGTATCTAAATACTTCTCTTCAAACTAGCAAGATAAAATCAAAAAATAAATAAGTATGTAGCATCAGTCAATGAAACTTTCAAGCATGCAAGGAAAAATCTGTTGATATCTACTGAAAAACCTACATTGGTAAGAAGAATTGGAGTAGAGACAAGAACTCTTAGTATAAACATGCCCATAGATAGAGGGCAGTCTGTATGCTTGTATGAACGACCATCCCCTGAAATCTGTGGCCAGTTTTAGGGCAATACCTATCTCACACCAGGCTACCTCATCATTACAAATAAAATAATACTGAATAGGGTTCTAGGGTATAATATACCCTGTTTCCCCGAAAATAAGACCTAGTACCATTTTTGGGAATTGCTCAAATATAAGACCTACCCCGAAAAAAAGAGCTAGCTGTGACCATTCCCAGGGCCGGTGGTGGCATAAGGGGGAACTTGAAGAGTCGCCGGAGAGAATCAGCGGTGCCAACGAAGGCAGCACTAGAGGAAGCGAGGCAGCAGCGCAGGGAGCAGAGCCGCATAAGCCGATGCTTCCTCTATAGTGCCGGCTCCTGTCACAGGTGAAGTGATACCAAATGCACTCCGTCTGTGAGGAATCGATAGTGAAAGTGCACTTCGCTCATTCTGGTTACCAAATTGCCCTTGGAAACAGATAGCACCCCTGATTGCCCTGATCACCCCATTCTTATCTTTGCCATTTTGGATTATTTAATTTGGATTTGCATTAACTTTGGATTGTTATACATTAAAAATAAAACCTACCCCAAAAATAAGACCTAGTGTGTTTTTTGAGCCACAAAAAATATAAGACAGTGTCTTTTTTTCGGGGAAACACGGTAGTCAGGAATTGGTTCTTAGGCTAAAATTACACAGAAGATTTTGGTTGCTCTGTCATGCTGCTAAATTGATAGATAATAATTGCAGTAGCGATAGATTGCTAAAAAGAACAAATATAGCAAACGGCTCCCTATGTAGTAAGCTACGCAAGCAGTATGTAGCAGTGATCAGTCTCGTATGGCAGTACAATGCTCTAATAATGTACGATTGACTGCTGCAACATGCTACTGCATGCTACTTGCATAACTCACCGGGTCTCACCCCATAGGAAGCCATCTGTGCCATCTGCTACTCAATTGCAACTTGAACTAGAAATATCAGTAACATGAGAGAGCTATTAAAAATCTCCTATGTGGCTGTTGGCTAAGGGTGCAAGGAAATTGTGTTCGCTGGTTATATCACTTAGTATAATAACCATGATGGGTACAATACACAATCTAAGTAATGATGCAATGCTTACATCATTCACCATATTACGTATTATATGGTATGGTATACTACTCTGACATAAACAGGAAAGTACAGGGAGTCCAAAGTTCCCCAAGACCTTAAGGCTGTTCCCTAACCAAGTTCCCCCTTACTGTTCAGCCTCTGGCTAGAGAGTGGAGAAGGGAGAGACTGTGTAACTGTACATCTTGACTAGTGTTCATGAACCAATGACAGGATTACATTTAAAAATAGGAAAAATAAAAGGTTTTATTTCAGTTTTTGCTACAGTAAAAATCAGACAAACGTTTCCAATTGAGCGGTCTATTATGCCATCAGAATGTAAATGATGAATCCAATTTTATTTATAAAGCATTCCCCTGTGAAAAACAAAAAAATGGAACTCGTACACTTTTGGGTGTCTAGCAAATTAAGCTTATGTATGCATCATCACCCAAACCGCCATCTTTGGTGTCCAGACTTCTGGTTGGGGTTATTCCCCATCACACATGTGAACTGGATTTTAAAGGCACATGGTCATAACACTATCTTTCTTTGCGTATAGGTATCTACATACAGAAAGCCAACTCACATCCCACTGGGAAATGTGCTGCCTAGCTTAGCAAATCTGCTGTGCATCATATATGTGATGTAGAAAAGAATGATATTTAAGTGTATACTATAGTAGAAGATAGAAAGGGGTTCACGCAGAATCTATTTATGCCCTGTTCATCATCTTGCCTCTATGCTACAGCAAACACAGATTATTTATCATATTCATCAGAGCTGAATCATTTTGAATGTACATGGCCTTATGTTTTGAGCTTGAAGCCTGTGCACTGTCCTGTCCAAGAGTACTGTTAGTTTGGGTATACATGGAGAGACTCCTTTTTTAATTCAGCAAAATAATACAAATGATTCTGCCATACATGCTAACAGCACGGATGAACATATCTCCTGTTGTGTACATTATATTCTGACAGTGGCGCCCAGCTAATTGGCTGAAAGCACTGTTCGGCCAACAATTTCAAATTTCCAACCCCTCGACAAAAGTCAATCCAATGATCGACTTTTGTCGATGAGATAGGGCCACTCATGGACTGAATTCCAGCAGATTCCTGCTGAATCGGCCGAAATTTGATCGCACGTACCCAGCTGAAGCCCAGGCTTGGGTGAAGGTGGACCCTCAGGGGTTGTGTCTTTGACAGCCTGGGCTTACAGGAAAAGTTGGATGATGTTGAGTGTCATTCAACCTGGAAGGGAGGCAATACTAATCACAGAGCGATGAGTCTGCAGGAAATAGCCCAGGAGAGGAGCTAAGAAAGCTGAATATTGCAGAGAAATATTATTTTTTTACACTACTGGGTCATTTATTTTTAAAACAATTGAAAAGTGGAGTTGGACTTTAAATCACTGTAATTATTTAACATTGCACTATACTGACTTCAACACCAACTGCAGCAAACGCCCAACGGATACATTCCATTCTCCCCCGTCCATTGAAGTAGTGAAGGATTGGCTTGTCACACATGATTACAGTCCTAAAAAAAATGTAAATAAATAATTATGAGGTGATTACAAAATATTCATGTGATGCAAAATATGAAATTAAATGAATGTTATGTATTTGTAATGGCTTTATTTGGATTGACATGTACATGAGATACCTTTTATTATATTGTAAACTGTTCTGATAAAAAATGATCAATTACATATTGTGACAGACAGCCCTGGTCAGGGGCATGGTCTAGGATGGAATGTATATGTCACCCAGTGGCACAATCTGGAGTTCAGTGCTGGAAGGACACATATTAGGTTAGGTTAGCCTTCCCCCATTCAGTGGCTTACTCACAAGGAGAGGCTTCAGAGACTGTGCCACTAATCTAAGGTCTGAAAGTGTTCAGAGACTGGGTTACACCAGAGGCTTTGCCATGGCACTGGACCTGAAGAGCACTCTGTGGCTAACTAACACAGTGCACAGAGGTCTGGAAAGCGCCTCTAGCAAAGCCCAGTGGTCAAAGGTCACATTTTGTCATGTACCGTACTTCAGGGAGGTAAGTTTGGATCACAGCTGCGGTTCCAACTGATGGTTGAATATGCGGTGTCAGGCTTAGATCCCAGGCGGCTCTCTCAATCTCAAGCGGAGAGTTTGGGATCTAGAAATCATATACCGCGTTAAGGAATAACAAAAAGGCAGGATGCATGTATCTGTGGAATATTACTTCATATTCCTTAAACACCTTAAATGGGAATGAAATTGAGGAGCAGGTAATTACTAAGGCAGTCTGTATGTGGTTGGTACAATAGCAGTAGTAGCGATCCAGTTAAACACTTTTAGCATGGAAATAGTGAGGCATGTACAGCTAGCCTCCACCAGGTGGCAGTGGAGAGACACTCCTGAGTAACACAGTTTGAATATAATGCAGATACTTGCAGTTGAGGGGATAGAACCCTTTGGTCAGGTAGATCCTGTGAGGTCCTGGAGAGGCTTCCGTGCGGTGGAGGTGAGCGGTCCCGGTGGGAGGCTGGTGGCTGCAATGCTGGGTAGCTCCTGGGGTGCTGGCCCATGAATCCAATAGTGGAACGCCGTCCATGGGTTCATAGGCCTTGTTTTATACTGGTGGAACGCGGAAGAGGAGCCTTGCGGCGTGACGTCACTTCCGCGTTCCACCCTGGAACGCATATCGATACGCGGCCAGGGGGAGGAGGCGCCCTGAAACGCCTACGGCCGATGCGTTCCACTCTGGAACGCAGTCGGCTTGTGGATCCGAACCCGGAAGTGTTACACATTTTAGGCTTGCCCCACAATCTTCGGTTCAGCCGGGTCCAGGTGCGACCTCCAAAGCTTTTGCTGAAGCAAGCGCTGATCCAGATTACTGCTGTAGAGAGATCAGCTAAAGCAGCGTATTAAATATTTCAATTAACATTAACAAAAATCTACAGAATACTAACTATATCGATAGAAGTAATTTCCTGAATTAATATATTCCTATAGTATCCTTTAGGAAATATAACTGGATATCAATTGAAAAAAAAAGTTTTCCAGCCAAAGCAGAGTAGATCTTTTAATTTCTAACAACACTCTCTACTGGATGGGAACAACTTGCTCATATTAAAGAAATACTGTATGTGAATACAAAGTCGGGAGGCTGTAGGCCTGTACATTAGGAATAGGCCCCATTTTATGGTCCCACTTCATGAATTACCAACCAAATACTCAAGGGATGGTATTAACATAGCTGTAGCAAAATTCTTGTTACCATCTTGCTATAGGCTTACAAAATAATTTTATCCATAATCATTTTTAAGTCGATAACTCTTTACTTTTCCCTATTTTGTGAAAATATACACCGAAAAGATGTCAAATCTAAAAACATGTATGCAATCATCTTGGACCTTTACAAGTCAAACCTTACTCATAGAATAAAAAGTGATATCTTGCTGTTACGTCATTGTTACGTCATGTTAAGTCATTCTGCTATCCAGCTATGCAAACAGCATCCTGTTTACTCACAGTTCCTCTAATTTTCTCTTCTGTTTTTGCGTTAATGTCACTGTATTAAGAATTTCATTTATTTTAGTTATAACTCAGATGCAAACTCCCCTACAATCACTTATGTTTATAAATACATTGTAAGAGAAAAGGTCATGCACTAAAAAATTAAAGTCTCATGGCTATCATCCTGTAGTTCCTGCAGATCCTTAAATGCACTTTACTAATGAGATATTTTCAATTAACCCTTGAGGTTTCATAGGCAGTATCAATTATATAATTAATGATATCCTCTTTGTTACATCTTTTGTATTATGTTTGTAATCCTGATCCAAGTCTGGATCTTTAATAAGTCACATGATCCTACAAACCGATTCACATTACCTATGGTCTGAAAGAAGTTAGAGAGGGAAGTCAATGCAAAAATTAGTATTTTCTCCAAAACAGTATATTCAGTTTGTAAGAGTGCGTCTTATGACAAATTCACTACAGTCTTCAATCTCTTGGGAACCCTGTTCGTCTGTGGGTATTTGGTGGCGAGGGAAATTTTTTTCTTCCCGTCTGATCCATTTGGAACTGCAGAATTTATGTGGCTTATTGTAATAGGAGAGAACCTGATTGCTGGTCTCATTCTTGCTATCACTATTATTAGCATCCATCTCTACTAATATTTCCCCTTCAGTTGTATCAAGTTGTATTCCGAAGTGTTATCAGATTATTCAGGGTTATTGAAAGTATCTTGCCAAAACATTTTGCGGGACTTTTCAGGTACCAAAATCGATATCAAAGAAACTAAATTATATACTAAAAAACAATGTTTATTCATACTTGACTATCTAAAAAGCTTGAATGATAAAAAACCTTTTGTACACCACAAAATCTCCAACTCTATATAACCTCCTAATTTGAATGCCATCAGTATACAGATGAACCATAAAATATGCATTCCCTGGAATAAAGGTCAATTTCAATCAAGTGTCTTCACGATGGAATCTTCAATTCTCTACGCACTTTAAAGACCGAAGTCTACTTCCTCAGGAGATATGGAGGTTGTGAATTATTATTTTCTAGGCATTTGTTGAACCAGCAAAGTGGAGATAAACATCTTTCAGATTATTGAGGTTATTGGATTAATAGGGGGTGATGTAAGAACTAGCTTTCTGTCCAAAGAAGCTTTATGGATTTACCATCTAGGTACAGTTTTAGAATGCTGAAACATTGTTTTTTTAAAAAAGGATATTATAGAATAAAATTGTATTTTAGTATGAAGAGGTTTAACTAATTTAAAATGCAGATGGTAAACATTTGGAAAACGTGTTATTGGTTGCTATAGGTTATTCCTCATAATACTTTCAATGCAGTAAAGCGTTTATGGGCGTGGTGCAATTCCTATTTAAGGCTTACCAACATTTCAGTAACTTGTGTGAACAAGACCTTGTCAGGTTGAAATGTCTTTTAACGTGGACTGGTTTGTTTCTTTTTACCGAGATGTCTTTAAATGTGTAAATTAAAAGTGAAGTTTTAAGCTATTCAGACAGATGTGTTAACTCATCTTTTTCTGAACAGTGTACATAATAGGGTTTTCAGTAGTGCATCGCATTGTACAGAGTGAGGTGTTCTGAAATATGTAAAGTATAACACAGCATACAGAAATGGGGTGTTCAGGATTCAGAACCAGCGAAGTACAGCTTGGTGTACTGAGGGGGGCTTTCAGGAATACATAAAGTACAGTTTGGTGTACAGGGAGGTGCTTTCAGGAGTATGTAAAGTATAACACAGTATAATCTCATTATAGCTGGTGGTGTGAAAATATATGGGTACTAAATCCTAATAGTATAATTCAACAATCAATGGAAGATCATTTTGTCAGACTTTTAGGGTACCTCAGAACTGGACTGTACAATATATAATTCTGTTACGGGTGCCATCACAGGTGAAGGAGCTAAGGGAGATGGAGGAGATAAGTATGATGGTTCACGAGGGTGGGGGTGGCATCTTACCTATCGGCTGCTTTTCTGACTTGCAATTTGCTATTTTATCTCTACATTCCTCCTCAAAACTTACATAGTTGGGCACTTTGGCCAATTCCCATGGTGAATTCTACAACTCTATCTCAGAGATAGGAAGGCACCAAGTAAAGCAAGGTGATCTGATAGGATACACTGAGTGCAGTTGTATTTTTGCAATTGTGTTTTTGGTACAGACGTAGAGGTGGAATTAATATCTTGGATATTTTTTGTACTAATTCATAATTTAGGTTCTCTCTGTCGCGCCACCCATCCCCCCC